>NC_053433.1:92366473-92494133 GCF_007990345.1 Gossypium hirsutum | reverse complement strand
TCTCTTCTATATCTTCACCCGCGAAAGCGAACCTCGAACTGTGCCAATCCTCCAGTTGTGGGGAGGAATTGTCGCGAAGAAAATTGCCTTTGGACCAATAGCGGAGCATATCCAACTCCTCCCCATAACCCAAGTAAAGGTACCCAATCTTGGCTTCCACATTTGTATAGTAGAACTGAAGGACGGATCCAGGGTGCTCTCCATGTTATATCCTCGGCGCGAAGATTTTGAAAAACTGATACCCAATGTGGCTCAGTGACTTCCTTCGGCCATTCTTTCTTGAGGTAAGCTTCTAGCGGGGAGAATGTTTTAGAAAACATATGGAACGGAGTGCGCTCTACCTTCCAGAAGTGACTCAAAATCCAAACATTGAGCAACTGCGCGCATCCGATAAATCGTCCCTCCCCTTTTCTTCGACAACTACTCAGGGACCTGAAGGTCTCGGCTAGGATGGTCGGGACAGGGTTGATTCCTTGTTTTAACCTTTCGAAGAAATCAACTACTGCAACTTCGAGATGTCCGAGAACTTTTAGGAAAATGACCAAACCATAAATGGCCAAAGCGAATAGATTTACCCTTTTCAGCATGTTGGGATGGTTCAGAGCCAAATCTCGTAGGGAGGACCATGGAATGCAAATGGTTTAATTCTTCTTCTTTATCTGTTTTTCAGCCCATGCATCAGTCATGTCTGTCAGTCTCACTAACTTTTTCTTGAAGGTCATCGGCTTAGGCTCCTTCACATATATTTTGCCGAATTGTACATTGTCGATGCGGAGTAAAGCGGCATACTCTTCTATGGTTGGAGTCATGTCTTCTTGATTGAAGGTTAAACACTGATAAGCTGGGTCCCAGAACCGAACCATGGCTTGAATCAACTGTTCGTCTACGCGGATGGTGATCAAGTGAGCTATATCTCCATACCTCTCAGTGAAAATGCCCCTAATGTCTGAATCCCACTGATTCCAAATTCGAACCAAATCCTCAAGGTTATTTTGGCGAACATTTACAGTTATATGTTCGGGCAAATTGGCAACACACCCTTCCACTAGACTATCCCCCTTTTCTCTCTGAGTTTTTAGAGACCAGTCCCGAACTATGGCATTCTTCTCGGTTATTTGTGTAATTCACTCCTCCATCAGAAACCCGTTTTTTGGCAACCAACCTTTAATCAACACCTTCCTATTATGATGCCTATGATGCATGATAAAAATAAAAACAAACTTGGTTAGTAAACACAACAAATATAATTTGAGAAACAAATTAAACTACCCAATCCAAATCTTTTGTATAAAGAGTGTAAATGAAAGGTAGTAAACACAACAAATATAATTTGAGAAACAAATTAAACTACCCAATCCAAATCTTTTGTATAAAGAGTGTAAATGAAAGGCAAAAGGCATTTTCCCCGTGTACTTATTTTGGTGACTATAAGCGGACAGCAGTTCGGCATGGCTCTTAATTGGATAGCTCGTATGGTTCATTATATGCAATCTCGGTTCTAGACAGGTACTCGAATTGCTCGTACTATCATCTGCTAAGATCAGCACGAAGCCTCGGTCATAACCCATCACAGGCTCACGAGTTCAATTCGAGGGATTACATTTACTTATGCCTATGCGGAGGGACAAATTAACTCACGAAAGCATAAGTCATATGTAACCCGAAAGCATTCACTAGCCTGTGCGGAGGGACGAGTTAACTCACGAAGGCGTAGCGTTTACTTTCACTTAAACGGACGGAGCCCGGGTAGAGAACTCATGTTATGCGAAAATGCAAGTGCACGGTGTGTGGGAAAACTCATAAACCTTTACGTTTTATTTAAAATTAAACCAGAGTCGTAAGAATCTAGAGCTTAAAAACAAAAGGATAAAATAAGTTAACAAAATATTTACAACAAATACAAGTGCGTGATTTTTCAAAAAACGAGATTTTCGGATAACGACCAAATATTTACTTGAACGAGGAATTTTGAAAATTTTGACAACGTACGCTTAATTCGACTCGACTCTCAAAAAAATGTTAGGGTCCCCAGTGGAGTCGCCAGCTATAGCTACGTAAAAATTTTGTGGATTCGGGTCGCTAAATTGTGGCGATTTAGAAAATTGGAAATTGAAATTTGGTTTTAAAATAAACCGGGAGTCGCCACCGATCCTTTTTCTAGGTGTGATCGGACACCTATTAGATTTTTCTTTAAAAACGAGGAAAAGGCCGAGTTAAGGTCTACGTTAAAAGTTAGAGAAAAATTAGGGTTCGGGAGTCGGTTACGCGCGAGGAAGGTATTAGCACCCTCGCGACGCCCAAAAATTGGTATCTCCTAAACACGTATTGTCTTGATTTTTAAAATGCGAGTTCAACATAAAATTCAATTGTGATCCGATGGAAGAAAAAAACGAAAACTTTTAATTTTTGGTTTTTGGAAAGGATATATTGTTTTAACACGAGTCGATAAATTCCATCCAACATAGCGATGAAATTTACGACTTAATGTTAAATCGATATATTGCCTTGATTATCGAAATTAATTAGAAAACAAGAATGTGATTTTTGTTGCAATGTAAAACAAAATTAATATTGAATAAAAGTAAAAGGGTAAAATACGTTGGAGCAAAGAACATACATGACAATAAAAATAGTAGCTATGCTTACAAGATCGAATATAATAATAATGTCGAAGATCAGAAAACAATGAAAACACACAAAAAATATTTAAGAGTATACAACAAAAATATATATATGTATATGTACATGATATAATATGAAAAGTATAATATAGTGTTAGAAATATATACATGATATGTAAAAATACGATATTGACAAACATATATACATATAAAAATAATCTAAAACTTTAATATTTACATGATGTATACACATGAGGAGAGAAACCTATTATAATATTATACAATATATATATACTCATATATATTAGAAATATACAAGTACATATGCTAAAATTAACAACAATAGTAATAAAGATAATATAGCGATGTACACCAGAAAACAAAAACATAAATAGAACACAACTGATAATACTAATATATATATATACTAATATATATAACACATAACCACAATGCTAAGAACATATTAATATTAATAATAATACTAATGTTACATAAAGAAATACTTATATATATATATATTAACAATATATACATATTTAATAAAATGCATGGGTAATACAACATTCAACATATACATAATATATAATAAGATAAGAGTATACATAATAAAATAATATTGCATATATGCCAAGTATATATATTATGACAACAGTAAGGATCATAAAAATATTGAAATATAAAGACTAATATAGCATTAGAATATTAAAATAAAATAACTAGAAAAACTAAATACAAATACATACACATACATGCATACATATACAATTATACATCAAGATATATAATAAATACATTTAATATAGTAAATACAGATATTAAAATCGATAAATATCAAAAATGATAGTGAGTAAGTTGAAAATAAGACAATGAATTGAAAAAGAGGACTACATTGAATTAAATAACAAAGTTCTGGGCGAAATTTTAAAAGAAAATAAACGAAAAAGGGCTGAATTGCATGCGGGTAAAACCATGGGGTATTAAAAGTGTAAAATTTCAAACTTTCCAAAACGCTGCGCATATACGAGGGTTAAATTAAAAACTGAGCAAAATTATGGGGTCAATTCATAAACAAACATAAACCTAATTTAAAACACTAAAAATGCGGAAGGGCCGATTGCGCAAATAGCCCTTCCGCTCTTAAAAACGCGCGGATCCTTGCTGGGGCGGGTCGGGTCGACCCGACCCACCCTTAAAACGGCGTCGTTTGATTGGTTAAAAGGGGGGACCAAAACGCACCGTTTTGGTCCCCTATATAAGTTAAAAAAATTTTATTTTTTCATTTGAAACAGAAGAAAGAAAAAAAAAGAATAGGAGGGAGAGAAAAGAGGGAGCGGGGAAAGAAGAGAGGGGAGGGGAGAGCTAAAAATTCTAAATTTTCTCTTCTTTTTTTTGCTTTTTATTATTTATATTATATTTGTATATCTAAGTAAAAAATTGGATTTTTGCGCGTAAAATCGAAAAGAAACAGAACGGAAAAAATCAATAATCACCTCAGTTTTAACTTTCGATTTTTAGCACCTCGTATCTTCTGATTTGGTGCAATGTTTTGTTTTGCGCTTGAGATTGATTTTGTATGCTTGCTGCTTTGAGGATTAACCACGTTTCTGTTTTTGATTTTCTTTTGGGAAAAAAAATTCCAAAAAACCTCATTACATCAGTTTGAATGGCCTTTTTATAGCCGAATGTTCCAAAGAATAGTACAAAAATATTGTTTCTTCTATTGGCTACTGCTCTGTTGCTGCTGTTGTTTTATTTTCTTCTTGCAGGTACAGGGCCTGTTGGCATGCGCACGGGGTTTGGCGTACGAGGACTGTGGAGGTATGGTACTGTTGTAGTGGGGGTATGGGCTGTTGTAGTGGGGGTATGGGGTTGCTTCATGGTTGCGGCGCAGAACAAAAGAGGGGGGGACTTAGGGTTGCTGAGATATTTTGTGTGTTGGGCTAGGCGGGCTTTTAGGGTTTTTGTATTATTTGGGTCTTTTAGTTTTAGGTTTGGGCCTTTCAATGTGGAAAATTGGGCCTGTTTTGATTTTTGGGCTATTGTAAAATGGACTTGAATTTTGGTTTTTGTTTAGGCCAAAAATTGGCCATTACAATATGCAATATTTACCAACAATCAAGTTCAATGATCATTTAACCAAGAGCATATAAAACCAAATTTAGACGTAACAAGCAAACCATTTTCAAAGCACATGGTACCTACTACAAACATTATACATTCATGGCACATAACTATGAAACTAAAGCGAACATAAACCAAACATAACATAACCGAATTTAAAAATAAAAGTTTAGCCATTTTTGCATGGCTTATATACATAACCAACATTCAGCATTTCAAAAGTTTGTTCCAACCTATACATGCCATAGTTCCAAAATGCAACTTATAAAATACCAAAAGAGGTCGATAGTGTGATAGACTTTGCTGAAATCCCCGAGCTTGTAACTTGAATCCAAAATCTTTAAAACAGAGGCAAAATACACACAGTAAGCTAAACAACTCAATAATATATTCGACTTGTTTTAAGCTAAACTGAATTACATTATCATTATCAATGCTTAACCTTTAACCTCCAAATGAGATAAAATAATACATTTACATACATCATTTTTTTACCTTGGCCGAATGCTCACCTAAACTAACCAACCAAATGTCATTCAACTTTTAAGCCGAAATGTCACTATATAATCAAACATACTTATACACATTCAAATAAGCTCAAGGAACATAATATGACATTTTGTAAGCATACTTCTTATTTAGCCGAATATACATAGTCACACACATGTATATACACATAACTAAAAATCATTTTAATAATACTTAAGTTATTTAACTACAAGGTCGAATACACATTACATATTCGCATATAATCATTATTAGTATCATACACAATTTGTAACATATATCAAGTAGCTTACTTCCCTCATTTCAACAGATAACAGACTATTTCTTACCTGGTCTTTTAGCTCAAATTTCATATTTGCTCACAACTTATCGTTGCCCGATGAACCATTCAGAATTGGATAGGACACTCGGATAATCACACATCGTACAATGCCAACCTCCCAGACGTGGTCTTACATGTAATCACATATCGATGCCACTGTCCCAAAAAAGGTCTTACTCGCACACATGTATCGTAATCACATATCGATACCATGGTCTTAATCGTACACATATATCAGAATCCTATGTCATGACATATGTATCCTAGCTATTCCTAAGGTTCATACGGGGCTTTTGGACATTGTAACTCAGTCGAAACCAATTCGGAAACATAGTAATCGAGCTTATTCACATTCTACTTTAGCATAAATAAAATCATATATTTCATTTCAGCATATATACCTTGCATTTAATTAAAACTAAAGACGTCTATTTGCTTATAAACTTACCTCGGACGATACAAAATGGAACAGGGCAGCTAGTCGACAACTTTCGTTTTCCCCCGATCCAAATCTGATTTCTTTGGTTCTTGATCTAAACATATTCAAATTAAGCTCATTCAAACATATTTTCATTCAATTCAGTCCAAAAACACATAAATGGGAAAATTACCATTTTACCTCTGACATTTACACTTTTTACAATTTAGTCCCTCTTGCACAAAATATGCAAAATTTCCCTATACCCATATTTGGCTGAATCTTACCCATATCCATACAAGCTCATATATTTCATTTATTTCACATTTTTGCAATTTAGTCCTAATTACTCAAAATCATGAAAAACTCCAATACAAAACATGTTAATCTAAAACATATCTTTCATATTTCATCATCAAACAACAAAAATCACAAGCTCTCAACAATGGCATAACTCAAAATATTCACCAAAATAAAACATTTAAGCATGGGCTTTGTAGTACTCGAAGCAACGATCTTAAAAACGTAAAAATTATCAAAAACCGAGCTAGAACTTACCTTGAATCATGCTTGAAAATGTCGAATCTAGGTTTTCTTTTATTTTTCTTTCTTGTTTTAGTTTCGTTCAAGAGAAAATAATATGAATACATATTCTAATTAGCATATATTATAACATATATATTAACTTATTATTATTTTACCTAATTAACATTTACCATTTAATAACAAAATGCATTTAACAAGGACACAACCAGCCATTACTAAATTGAATGGGTTATTTACAACATAAAAGCTCCAACTTAGAAAGCCACTAACAATTCGACCCTTATGCTTTTAACTATCAAGTTTTCAATTTACGCAATTAAGTCCTTTTATTTAATCGGACACTAAAACGATAAAATTAAATGACGAAAATTTCGCAGATATAAATTCACACATAATAAACACAGAAAATAATTTTTAAATATTTTTTTACTCGAATTCATGGTCCCGAAACCACCGTTCTGATTAGGGTCTAAATCGGGCTGTTACAAGCATTGTTTCTTCCTTTCTTTGTACAAAGCACAGCTCTATGTCTAGAGTGCTGCAAATATTCTGTCAAACACTAGGTTGTATCATTCGATAACAATCCAACTCATCTAACCTTTTTAGAATTAAATCAAGTTTATGGACATACCATACATTCATTTATGTCTAGAAACTACATGCATACATTTTAAAATAGCTCAAATCGAATAAAATAATAAATCTAATCAGGATAATGCCTTGGTCATTAAAGGAACTAAAGATTTATCCGGTAATCCCAACCCGATGAGATTAGCTCATGAGTTAGAAATTAAAATCCAAAATGAAAATATCATTCAGCAACATATTTCCACAGTTAAAATTCATAGAAATCAATTAAGATAATGAAGGAAGAACTTCAGGAAGCTTTCACCAATTCAGCCTTCAAGTGCTGCAATATTTTGTGAAGCGCGAGGTTGAATGCTTTTCCTTACTCCTTGTGCTACCATTTTTTCCTTGCGTCTCAAGATCTCCCACGAGAAATTCTGTGAGAGGAAAAATCGCTTCCTTCATTTCCTTCTCTTTCTTCTTTTTACAGGGTAGGTCTCCCTCCCAACACACTCTATTGTCCCTTTTTTTCAGGTGGATATTTCTGGTACAAGTATAGTTGGCTGAGAGTGGCATAGATTGAAAACTGAGTCAGCATCTTTCTGTAATTGCCATGGCATTTATGCTAGCAATCTATCCAACTTTTTTTCATGACAAAACTTAACTCCTTCACTTTTTTCCTCCTTTTTGCACCTACTATAAACAACACACAATCCCTTTCCTCCTACAAGTAAAAGTAACATATAGTGACGTTAGAAGCACAATCCAAGCTTCATAAAGTAATATTATAAAAATACTAATATAATTTCCTAAAATACAACTAAATTTACTCAAGTACAGACAATTAACCAAGTCTAAAGGCCTGACAGATAACTATTTTCAATTAACTACTCTTACACCTACACCAATTGCTTTTTTAATTCTTCAAAATCTTTCCAACAAGGCTCATCAAAATTGAAGGCTCTATTGTGTTCTAACAAGGTACAAAGAGGTTTGGGTGTTATCAAAAAATCCTTAATAAATCTTCGATAAAATCTTACGTGACTCAGGAAACTTCGGATACCTTTGACAGTGGTAGGCGGTGCCAACTTTTCGATCACCTCAATCTTTGCTTTGTACACAGCAATCCCTTCCTGTGGTATTTTATGTCCAAGGACAATGCCTTCACAAACCATGAAGTGGCATTTTTCCTAGTTCAAAATAAGATTAGTTTCTTCATAGTGACAAAAAGCTTACCAAAATTCTTCAAACAGTTCTCAAAAGTATCACCAAAAATAGAGAAATCATACACGAATACTTTAAGAAACGTTTCCATCATGTCTGAGAATATTGCCATCATGCAAAACTAAAATGTTGCTGAGGCATTACACAACCGAATGGCATTCGTCTAAACGTGAAAGTTCCGTATGGACACGTGAAAGTGGTCTTCTCTTAGTTATTAGGAGCCATGGTAATCTGATTATACCCCGAGCAACCATCCAAGAAACAATAGAAGACTTTCCCAACTAATCTATCCAACATTTAATCAATGAAAGGTAAAGGGGAATGGTCTTTCCGAGTTGCTTTATTAAGCTTGTGATAGTCCATGCATATCCCTATCCTGTGACAATACAAGTTGGAATGAGTCCATTGTTGTCATTGCTAATCATGGTGACACCATCTTTCTTGGGCACACATTAAATAGGGCTCACCACGAACTATCAGAAATAGGGTATATTATGCTAGATCGAGCTATTTCATAACCCCCTTCTTAAAAACTTCCTTGATGATGGGGTTCAAACTTCTCTATTGCTTAATCAAATTGCTATGGCAATCCTCTAGTAAAATCTCATGCATATAGATAGCAGGGCTGATTCTCTTGATATCGATGATTGTCCACCACAGTGCCTTCTTAGATCTCCTCAGAACATCTAGTAACTTATTCTCCTGATCAGGTGTCAACTCTGCAGAGATTACTACTAGCAAAGTGTTGTTGTTTCCTAAGTAGGCGTTCTTTAAATGTAACGGCAAAGGCTTTAACTCCAACGCTGGAGGTTCCTCTATAGAAAGTCTAGGAGGATTAAAAGAATGAGCTGATAAATCCAAATATTCAAAACTCTTCCCTGGACTATCTTTAAGCTTTTTAGTCTCCATAAGTTCACCAAGTTTTTTGGTCATTTTTGCTTCAATTAACTCAAATGGATCTGCATGATCATCATCAGAATTGTTGTGACAAAATTTTCCAAACTCTACTTCCACTGTTGTTTGGCGTGACATTTTTCATTTTCATCTACACACTTCATGGTATCAAAAACATTAAAAGTAATTTGCTATTCATTAACCCTCATTGTTAACTCTACTTTCTGCATATCAATTAGCATTCTACCTGTAGGTAGAAAAGATCTTCCAAGAATAATTGGTACTTCTTTATTAGCTTCACATTCTAAAATAATAAAATCTGCTGGAAAAATATATTTATCTACTTTTACCAGCACATCTTCAATTTTACCTTCTAGAAGTGCATAAGAACAATCAGCTAGTTGTAGCATGACTGTGGTGGGTCTTACCTTCCCAATTCCTAGATTCCTAAAATCAAACATAAGCATTAAATTTATACTTGCTCTTAAATCACGTAACGCCTTACCAACATAATGATTTCCAATTGAACAAGGAATAGTAAAAGTTCCTGGGTCCTTCAACTTTAGAGATAAGTTATTCATCAACATCGCTGTGCACCTTTTAGTGAGAGCAATAGTTTTAAATTCCCTCAGTCTTTGCTTTCTCGACAAGATATCTTTAATGAATTTTACATAGTTGGGCATTTGTTCCAATGCTTCTACCAATGGAATGTTGATGTGGAGTTGCATTAGGACATCCAAAAAAATTTTGAACTAAAAATCTTACTTAGATTTCTAAAATCACTGAGGAAAAAGTAGCAGTGATCTTTCTTCAGATTGCTGATATTGTTTTGTTGTGACATTTTTATTGGCAGCATAATCTGATTCTATTACAACATTCTTTTGATTGGTTCGCTCAGTTGTAACCTGCTCAACAGATGGGTCTGAGTTATTTTTATGTGTAAGATCTGAGTTGTCTTCGTCTGTAATGGTATCATTAACAGCTCTAGGTAACTAAGTACCACTTCTAAGCATAATGGCCTTGCAATGCTCATAACCTTGAGATCTTGAATTTTTAGTGTCACTTGGTAATGCTCCTTGAGGTCTGGAGTTTAACGCATTGGAAACCTACCCTACTTGATTTCCCAAAGCTCTTAGGGATGCAGCTTGATTCTGGATCATCGCATCATTTTTGGCCATATATTCCATCAATAGGGCTTCCATTGATGATGAAGATGATGCTGAACTTTGTTGAACATTTTGTCGTGGCATGAGTTGGTTGTAACCAAGTGGTGCATTTATGGCATTATGTTAAACAATATTGTTGGCGTTTACCATTCCTTGAGTATTCCAATTGAAGTTTCGATGTTGCTTCCACCCTGGATTGTAGATGTTGGAATTAGGGTTATTGTTCTGGTTAAAATTACCCATGTAATACATAGAGGCTAGGTTTGATGGGCATTCATAAAAAACATGACCTTCCCCACAATGAACACATGATAGCTCGACTGTTTTCATCTTCTAAACTGCAGTTGGTCTCTTTAGTATTTTGATCATATTAGCTAAAGATGATACCTGAGCCATTAAGAAGTGATTACGTCAAGCTCCATTGTACTAGCAACTCTTTTGCCAGTCCCCACTCTCGTAGTAAGTTATTGATAATCATTATTGGCAATCCATTCCAAAATCTCATATTCTTCATTATATAATTTATCCAACAAAGTACCATTGGCAGATGCATCAACTACCACCATTCTATACATGTTTAATCCATTTTAAAACATTCCATCCATGTCTAGTGTTGGAAACCATGTATCAAATTTCCTAAGTAATTCCTTGAATCGCTCCCAAGCTTCATACAACATCTAATCCTCTGATTTCCGAAAAGATGTGATATCATTCCTTAACTTGGCATTCATATTTAGAGTATTATGCCATAGCCAAAACCTTTGACAACTATTATTCTAAGATGCCATCGCCCCTGACGACAAAGCATTCAACCATACTCTAACACAATTTCTTAATGAATATGGAAATAGTTTAAGTCACAGGACGTCTTCTAAAACACCCTGTTACTTGAATGAGTCACAGACTTCCAAGAAAAGTCTTAAGTGCAGTCGTGGATCTTTAATAGGCAATCCACTAAACTGTCTTACCGTTTGTATCATTTGAAACATTATCAGTTTCAACTTGAAATGTTGAGCCTAAATGCATGGCCTGACTATTCTTGGATCTAAATCTTCCAAAATTGGCACAACATACTCTCGAATGGGTCTGTCTCTATCATCAATCGCACAAGGGATAGGAAAATCAACATTCCGACCATTCAGATATAATTGATCTTCCCTACCTGGATCATTTCCAATCATACCATATCTTGCAATTCACGTCTCATTCTTTTTAAATTTCTCTTGATCTCTAAGACAAAAGGATATTCTTCATTAGCAAGAATGCCTCTACTCATGCACTAACAAAAAACTTGTAAAAATTAAGAACAACAAAGTTAAATAAAACTAATGGAATTATATAAGAAAATAACACCAAATTTCACCAAATTGTCGATCCCCGGCAACGACACCAAAAACTTGTTGCGGGTGAATATAATATGCAAATGTGCAAGTGTACACGTTGAATCAAGTAATAAAGTAGTAAGTAAGATCATCTCCTCAGGGATTGGATAGGATTAATTCGATTAAGCTATTACTATAAACTATATGAATCAGGCTGTGGCAAAATGATGTGGCAAAGATACATAGACAAAGCTGAGAGGATCTACGCTGTTGAATGGGAAGGTTGGATTACTAAGAATCTTTCCTCATAACACAATAATGTCATGGCAAAATCTTAACCAATCCATTATTCAGATTAAATCTAAAGTAGTTTGCTTCTTTCGAGAGTCAAACTTCAAGTTACCCTACCTAAGGTTTTACATGTCTACAAGTCTTAAGAAGGATACCCATCACTATTTCTTCCTTTCTCTATACAAAGTGGAGCTCTATGTCTAGAGTGCTACGAGTATTCTGTCAAATACTCGCTTATATCATTCGATCACAATCCAACTCATCTAACCTTATTAGAAGTAAATCAAATTTATTAACATACCATACAGTTATCTATGTCTAGAGATTGGATGCATACATTTTAAAATAGAGTAAATTGAATGAAACAATAAATCTAACCAAGATAATACCTTGATCATTAAAGAAACTAAAGATTCATCCAATAATCCCAACCCGATGACATTAGCTCGTGAGTTGGAAATTAAAATCCAAAACGAAAGTATCATTAAATAACATATTTCCACAGTTAAAATTCATAGAAATCAATTAAGATAATGGAAGAAGAACTTCAGGAACCTTCCGTCAATCCAACCTTCAACTCCACTACTGCAAAATCTTGCAAAGCCTAGGGTTGAATGCTTCTCCTTCTTCCTTATGTTGTTGCACTGGTCCTTAACTGTTACCCTTTTTCATTGCATCTCTGGATCTCTCACGAGTAATTGTGTGAAAGGAAAAATTACCTCTTTCCTTTCTTTCTCTTTCTTCTTTCTATAGGATAGGTCCCCCTTTCAGTACACACTATTTTCTCCCTCTTTTTCAGGTGGATATTTCTGGTAGAAGTACAACTGGCTGAGAGTGGCATAGATTGACAGCTGAGTCAGCATCTTCCTGGAATTGCCATGGCATTTTTGCTATCAATCTATCCAACCTTTTGTCATGACAAAACTTAACTCCACTTTTTTTCCTCCTTTCTGCACCTATTATAAACAACACACAATTTCTTTCCTCCCACAAGTAAAAGTAACATATAGTGACATTGAAGGCACAATCCAAGCTTCATGATGCAATGTTATAAAAATACGAATATAATTTCCTAAAATGCAACTAAATTTAGTCAAGTACGAATAATTAACCAAGTCTAGAGGCCTAAAATATAACTCTTTTCAAGAGTTTTCAGTCGTATCATTTAGATCACATAAAACTTTTCAACTTGTAGCGTTTGCAGCTTAGGTTGGTTCATAATTAAAGAATTAACTCTACAAAACATGTTAAGCATAAAAATAGTTTGGCACATTATATTGATCTCACGGCTACCCTAGTTATATAACTTAGCTCACCACCTTATATTCACTTCTCTCGCCTTCCTTTTCTCTCAGTTTTCTAAGTCACAGTATAGTATTAATGAGTACAATTAGCTTAGTAAATTTTTTGTGCAAAAAATGAGCATAAAATTTTCTTTTTCTTCAAATTTTTCTTGTACTATCATTTTACTCACTTTGCTTTTATCTATTCTATGCTTTTATAACTCTCGTTTGGCTTTTAACCCTCACAATGCTTTTATCCACTCAATCTTTTCTTTAGAGCACAAGCTTGCAGGAATCATGCACTCATTATACTATATTGCTCCTTATTTTTCACTCAAAATTTTCTTATTTTGAAACCTCTTTTATGTATCTAACCCTCAATATCAACTGCCCAACATCTAAATTCATGCATATAATTTTCGAGACTAAGAAAAAAGATCAAGAGATTATACGTTAGGCTTATAGTTTCACTTAAGGTTCATCAAGAAAATGGATTCAAGCCCAAAATAAGGTACTTGGAAATTTATGCATAAGGTTGACTTTATAACTCTAGTTGTTACCAAATAATGCCTTAGGTCATCCCCGGGTAATTCGATACATGGATTCAATTAACTAAAATTTGGAATTTTAACAACCTATAATTCCAAATGTCACACTTAGTTCTCATAGGGACTCGAACTCAAAGAAAAGTCAATGAGCCAATTGTATAGAAATAAAATTTACGGGCACTAATTAGATATTTAGAACTTAAGTGGTTGGTTGGGATATGTTAGATTTCAATTTTGGTTTAGTTAGATTAGAATCGGCTGGTTCCATAGTGGGAGACAAAATAATTAGGATTGAGTACTGGTAATGGTCTGTGGAGACCCTGTCAATAGAGTATGTATATAGGTGTAGATGAAAAAAGAATTCCTCTCAATTCTGTTCGCCAATCTTTCCTCTCTCAAAAGCATAATCTTTTTCAGCCGCTCTGAAGAAGAAGAATTAGCTGAAGGAAGCTCTGCATGTCGCAACCATCGTGAGAAGCAAAGTCTCCTAGTAGAGAAATTAGGAACCGATAAGCTTCTTTACCTTTATGTACTTGTGGATTGGGGAAGAAGAAGAATAAGAACTCTTAGAACTTCTACATAATTATGGATTTTGGGTTTTAAAGGTTTGAATACGTTCAAGTTAAACGATAAGTGGTTGTTATTCTTAGCGACCAAGACAAAGGAGGCTCTGACGATTGAACAAGCTAAGTTGTCAAGAACAAGGAAGCAAGGGGAACTTCAGTGCTCTACCTCTAAACGAATATTGATAATGCATTGTTTGAATGGTTTGTGTTCAAGTTATTTTGAGTTGTTTAAAACTGTTGTTATCTATATGATGGTGCAAGCAATTGAGTACTCATTACAGCATCGATATACATAAAATGGTTGGTAACACATAGTAAGTTTGGCGTGCTCGACATTATTATGTTTTGTTCTTATATTTCTATGCTTGTGTGTTTTTCAATTTTGGTGTAAAGGGAAATTGTTAACAAGCTAGATGAAGTTAGGACCTAAGAATAAGAATTTCTATTAGATACCGCCATACAGTGTTGCTGAGTGCAAACCATGATGTGTGAAGCTCCTGGCCTTGCAGAGGGGACATTACAATATTCGATCATCAAGGTTAGGAATGGCAATATAGAGGAAAGAGTGAATGTATAAGGAAAATGGAATTCCTGTTAGATAACCCCATAAGGTGTTCCTAAGTGCAAAACGTGAAATGCGAAAATTTGAGCATTGCTGAAGAGACACTTTGGTGTTTGAGCATCAAGGTTAGAGATGAGATAAATCAATATTGATGATTATTAGGTTCCATAGGGTAACACTGCGATGGTGGTCAATAGGCTCTATAAGGCGACATCCTGATGACGGTAAGGTCTTATATGGTGACACATCAAACGAGGTCTAACATGTAAGACCATAGCTCAACTATGAAAATTAATATAGTCTGCTGGGATAATAAACACAAGGCAGTCTGCCATGATAGTAAACACAGAGTAGTCTACCGAGATGGTAAAGACGGGGTAGTTTGCCGCGGTAGTAAACACGAGGACGTCTGCTAGGACATTAAATATGAGATTTTAGGTGTAAGACCATAGCTCAATAATGGCAGCCAACAGAGTCCACCAGGATAATCACGTGGGACAACACTGAGTGAGACCATAGCTCGACCATGGCATCAGGTACAGACAGCCAAAAAAGGATGAACTCAAGAGCTAACAGGACAAGTAATGGAGATCAATGTACATCTCAGCCAAAAAAAGAGCACGTCTTTGGTTAATCCACTAAGGCCCACATGGAGGCTAAGTCATTTGGGCTAACAAAACAATGAATTCGCTAGGGCTAGGAACTAACTTCGGATGAACATTTCATCAAGAATAATGGAGGTTAAGAATCTGAAACTCATTGAAGTAAATGAAAGAAAACCAATGACATACATTGGAATTCACATACAAGGTTGTGCGAAAAAAAAAAAAGTTGGGATGAGGCGGAATCCAACCTGTACAGCTAGAGGACCACTATTTTAAAGGAACACGCGGACGTCTCAAATAGAGAATAAGTCCGCAATAATAAACTGTAAAAAAGGGGGGGGAGGCATTGATCTCGTAGGTGAACTCTACGAAAGGCTAAGAGTATACAGGGAGTTTAAATTCTCAACTTTAATTTTTGTCCCTTAGAAATTTTGAAACATGATTGTGACCCTGTTTCATCGAATATTACTAAGTTCATTAGAACTTATGATTGCACTGCCTTGGCTGTAGAGTTAAAGATTAATATAGAGGCTATGAGATATGACTGAGCCAGACTTTGCCAAATTGAGGAAAAACATAATTATAATCGTAACATACGTATAGAGGGGCACTCCTAGAGGCTACGCCTCGAGGGTTTAGTTATAATAGCTCATTTTTAGTGGTGTCAAAAACAGTGATTTTGAGACCACAATTCTGATTACTGATTTAATAATTATTATTTATTTAATGTTTATAAGGCTATGTGAATGTCATATTAAAATTTGGTCCGTTAATTTTATCGTTTATATAGTTGATTTAGTAAAAATGACTAAATCGTATTAAAATTGGGCATAACATCAAGATTTGAGGGATTTGGTAGCTAAATAGATACTATATATTTTGACTGGATGGTGCAGTAAGGTATATTAAGTATGTTATATCAATTGTTAAGAGGTTAAAAAGGTAAATTAATAATAAATTAAACATAAACTAAATAAAAAAAACAAGTTATCATCTTCTTCTCTTTCATGAAGAAAAACCAAATGAATGTTTGAGTCAAGTATTCAACCTTAGTTCACCTTGCATGGTATGTGTTTTAAGGCTGTTTTTAGTGATTTTTATTTTTTTGAGATCATTGTAGCTTAATCTAACTAATTGTAGCTTAATATAGCTAACCCGAGGACTAATTCGTAAAAATTTAAGGTTTTACAATTTACTATTGATAATTTTTTAATGTTCTTGATGTTAAATTGTTAAGTTTGAAGCTTGGTTGTTAAGTAGGACTATTTTATAAAGTGGTTTTGGTTGATTATAAGTTTAAGGATTGATTTGATAAAATAATAAAGTTAGCATGATATTATTGTGAAATTTTGATAATTATGGGTTGTATGAGAGCCATAAAAAATTTGGCTAGCCTAGGTTGGGTTTAATTGTGATAATTGTTTAAGATTTGGGTTTAGAGACTAAATTAAATAAAAGGTAAAAGTTCAGGCTAATAGTATAAAATATCATTAAAGGGTCAATTACATGAAGTAAATTATTTTAAGACATTTGAATTGGTTAATTGAAATTAATTTATTTTATATAGATAAAGAAACGGATAAATCAGTTGATAATCTTGGGAAAGGAAAAGTTATCGAGTAGTTGCCGTCGAGGTGTCGGTAGCTACTGCATTTAGGTAAGTTCGTATTGTGTTTAATAAAATGTATGGTAGTTGAATTTAATTATGTATGTGATCATATATATATGCCTAATTAATGTGATTAATTGAGATAATTTTGAAACTGGAAAGAAAAGAGATTGAAGTATAAAGTATGGTATTGTATATGGTTGAATGGCTATATGTTATTCTAGGGAATTTATGTGATCATTGTGAACATAGTTTAAAGTTACAAGCATGTAATGAATATGAAATACAAGTTAAAGCCCGGGTGAACTTAGTAAATAGCTAGGATACAAATGACATGCCATTAGGGTGTTCGAGGCACTAGATGTCGGTGATTAAAGTTCCAGGTACTATGTACCAGTCTTTCAGTTTCAAGTACTATGTACCGGTTTTTCAGTTCTAGGCACTCTGTGCCGGTGATTACAGTTCCAGGTACTATGTACCAGTGGTGGATTTCATACCGATGGTTGGAATCTAGCATTTGTTGCAAATTATCATCAGCTTGTGTGAGCAACATCGAGTATTGGTTAATGTCTTGATTGTCAGCTTGTGCAAGCATTATTTCCCCACATATCCAAAGTCAATTTACAATAGTTCTCCAAGCAAAACAGTTGGTAAATGAAATGGAAATGAAATCATATGGCATGATGAGCTGTGTTAATATTGGTTATAATTTAGGAAGTGAATTTTGGCATATTATAATTTTAATGATGTGATATGTTCATGTTTAACCATTGATATTGTAGGAATTATAAAATTAGGGAAGGAACTGCTAATTCCATGTTAAGTATTATTATGATATTAAAATGGAAGGTATGTAATGTTGTGTTAAATGGACTTACTAAGCTTTATGTAAGCTTTCCTTATTTGGTTTTCTTCTTTGTAGATTGACGGATTCAGGTTGTCGATTGGAACATCGTGGGAGATCACATATCCATCAACTCTTTCGGTAGCTATTTATTTATTTTTTCCTCAATTATAAGTGGAATGTAAATAGGGTTTTAGTAAATATATGTAAATGAACATCTTGGTAATGGTTTTTTTTTTCCAATTCAGATGCAAAGCTTGTATTTGGTTGTTTTGGTGACTTGAACTGGTAATGGCCTATTTGATGTTCATCTTTGCGAAATGGTTCTCATGTTCTAAGTAACCTATAGAACTTTGGTTGATATTATGTTAGCATTGGAAATAGGGATGTTAATTGGTTGTTTTGGAATTAACCTTATGGTATTAATGGTATTGAATGCTAATGGTTTATGTTTGAATTGTGGTGCCATTGAAGGCATTTTGTTTAGGTACTTAGGTTGATTGAAATATTAGGCAAGTTTCGATGGATTTTAGGTAAGCTTAATGGTTGGTTATGGCATGGCTTGTGGCCTAACTATTTTAGGTTGAAATTTCTTGTTTTAAAAGGCATGTATAGGTGCCCAAAACCTACCACACGGTCGTGTGTCACACACGATTTCATGACACGACCATGTGGCATGTTTAATTTTGTCGCAGTTTTTTCAAACGGTATCAGTCTATTGCACTACCTAGAGACACGATCGTGTGATCCATGATTACACGGAATCATTTGTTACAAGATTAGGCAACACGACCATGTCTTAGGATCACACGGCTGTGTGACCCCTGTTTTCACTTTTTACTTGAAATTTTGTAAAGTTTACAGAATTAGTCCAGATTTGTTTTCGGGTTGTTTAATAGCTTTTTAAGCACAATTAAGGCTCAGTTATGATGGATTATCATTAAATGATTGTGAATGTAATATGTTATGAAATGTTTGATCATTTTTGGTTGAGATAGTAAATAATATTGATGTTTCACAGTTGTAATTGACCGCCTCCACACGTACCAACATCCAGAGTAAGAATCCTGCACAAAATATATCAAATAAGTGGTGCCTACAAGTATATGAGTTAGGTTGTAATATAGTTACAATGAAGTAGGTGAGTACTCTGAGGATCGTACCCAAGGGAGGCAAGCACTAAATTAATCCTAACCTGAGTACAAATAAAGCTAATTAGTACTTTAAATAAATTATATTACGAATAAACATAAAGAAAGATTTTTAGTATTTTTATAAATAAAGAATAAAATAATATAAAGGAAAAGACTTTGGGAAATTTGATATAGAAACTAGATCAGATCTGAGCATGGGTGATTATCTCACTTCGGTATTCATAACAACTATCGCTTCTGGTTCCCTATTCAATCAACAAGTCATTACCCTAACAAGTTCTCTCGATCTTCTACTAGACTAACGAGTCACCAATAATTACTTAACTCTCAACCTCACAATCCAAACCAATTCGAGGCTAAGATGTTCACAGATAGGCCATACCAATTTTCGGTTAATTCCCACCTAGTTGACTTCCTAGGGTCGTCAAGCCTAAGGTTTAAGTTCTTCTTCTCCCATATAGTTGATCCACTGAGGAAACCATCCACAATAATCAATTAATCATACCTCTACTCGCTAATCCCCCATAAGAGGATTAGTGCATCATGGATCTCAAAAACATAATAAACTTGATGCGAAAGATAAAAATTAATCATAATAAACTTGATATGAAAACACTAATCATAATAAACTTGATGCAAAAGACAAATATTTACAACGAATCAAGAGATGAAGGCTTAGGAAAATTCTGAATTGTATTAATTGGAGCCCAAAATCCACAAAGAGTTAATCAACTTCCAGAAATCAGATCTCCCAACAAATGCAAATAGCAAAACTGAAAACAACCTAAAACCTAAGGAAAAAGGAAAAACTAAAAACTGAAATTATAGAAAAAATTATAAAGTATGAAAGTTGTCCTTTAACAAGTTTTTAAGAGCTTATTTATAGAGTTAGGGTTGCCTTTATCCTCAACCCTAGGTTAGTTGACACTCTTGTGCTTAATATTTGATTGTGTAGACCAAAACGCTCTTGGCTCGTAATTACTTGCCGTATAGGACCGATGTCGTGACACCCTAGTTCTTGTGTCACAACATCGAAGGTAGTATGCTCATACTTAGGGTAGCTTTAAGGGTGTGTCGCGACATCCATTGGTTGTGTCATGACACTGAAAGAAGCTTCAGGATTCTTGTGCTCTGCTCCCTATGTTGTGACATCAAACTCCCTATGTTGCAACACAGTGACCAGTATTGAGTTGTTACACCCTCTAATGGTCTCTTGCACACTCACAAAGTATATTAGCTCACCTTTAAGCCTCTAACTCTTAAGGTCAGTAAAAGACTAAAATTACATTTTTTATTGAATGTAAATGAAATTCTAAAAACTCAACAAAAACATAATAAATATGCTTGTAATCAAGCTCATCTAATGTGAAAACTAGTTTAATCTGCTACATTTAATTACGATTAATCAGTAATACCTTATAGCTCGGGTCAAGTGACTAGATCGGGTATAGGGTGTTTCATTAGTCGAGGTCAGGAAATTTTAAAGATTTAAATTTAGAATTTTAAATAAGGTTATAAGGCAGTAACTTTTAAAAAATGTATATGATAGTATAGTTTAATGTGTATATTAAACAGTCGAGAATGAAATAAGATTTGATTCCGATATGTTAGCCAGTGATTCAAGTCTTTGTATCATCCAATACCCAGACCTAGTGATCGGTTGGGCCTAGGGTGTTACACAAACAAAGATATATTCTTTTTGTGCCCTCATTTTTCATTTGGAATACTTAATACACTCTTACCTATTTGCAATTTAACCAAGTGAACTAATTAGTTTAATATTAAACAACCTAACATCATTTACTATCAAACTAAATTTACAATTTATACACAAAATTCTATTTACATACTCCTAACCAATCACTTATATTTCTACAAGCTCAAGCACAAAAAAACACACTTTATTTGACACATTGTTCCTAATGTGCACCCAAAAGATAAGAGAAGAGACTATCTGATTTTTGCGTGAATGTGCCTCAAAGGTAGGCAGGTGGTCCTTTTCGTGTTGGTTGAGCTCCAAATTCTAGTGTTGTCTAATGTGTAAGGTTCCTACACATAATTAACGCATTTTTTTAAAACATAATCATAAAAATATGACTAAACAAAGAAAGAAAAGAAAAAGCAATATCATCCAAATCCAAAATTAGTTACAATATGAAAAAAAATAAAAAAAAGAAAGCATGAATTTAGTCAGAATTGTATTTTGACTTTTCTTTCTTTTTTTCATCCTTGTTCTCCTCAAGACCCTCCTCCTCATTGTTATTGTTGCCTTGTACTGGCCTATATTTGATTGGTAGGAATTGTAGCATCCTCAGGCCATGCCTCCATACATAGGCTTCATACAATTGCCCTATAATATCTCAATTTTTTTCCTAATAGTTTCGGGTTATTGTCCAACCTTTTTCCATGACAACACTTCATTCCTTTATTTCTTTCTTTCTTTGTTTAGTCATATTTTTACATTTCATTATGTACATATATATTTAGGTTTGGATTTGTTTAGTAGTAATTATAGCAAGTACCTCTTAATTTACTTAGTTTATCTTTTAACTAACTCAGTTTTCCTTCTTTTTTCATCTGGCCTTATATATACTCAAATACATACATATCTATTTATTATGCCTTTCATTTTTTTTGTTTACTAGGGGATTCAGCTCATCACATGATTATTTGACTTGACACTTACAATGGAGCATACACTAAATTGTCGAATACTCAATCATGTCATGATTTGAATACTCCTTCATAAAGCTAAGGCTTTTGACTAAAAAGACGGATGGAGCAAACAACTACCTTCTTAGCTACTCAGCTCGTTACTATAGTTGAGTGCCTCTGATTTTCTTTATTACACACTCTTACTCAAACTCACCTTTCTAGTTAACAACAATATAGAGCAAACAAAGTGGTGCTGACTTACTCAGCAATTCTAAGCATTAGATTTTTTTATTGAATTTTTTTAAAGAATTTTCTTAGATATTACCACTTTATTCATTATTGAGTATCACCATGTTACCAAATATAGCTTTAAGAGTCTAAGTTTATCAAAAGAAACTTACTATAGATTAATGTACTCAAAATTAGGACATCCTAATTTTAGGGATCAATTTACACGAAAACTATCCTAATCTAAAATCACTTAGTCCACTGTCACAACTTTCTAAGTTTATAGAAGAATTAACTTCCTCATTGAACATCACAGACAAAAATACACTCATCACAATCTAAATAATTTTTTTAGTAGTTATATGTGCTCAGGAAAAATGAATGGAAAATGAACAAAAGTACTAAAACCCACATGCTCAACTAAATATCTAATGCAGTCTAGATGCACAATACACACCCAAACCTAAGGGATGTATTTTCCTTAATACATGTAAAGATATGAATCATGAATGCAAGAACATATATATGTACATAATGAAATGTAATAAAGGGAGAAAAACTTCCCGAGCTTTGAGCTGAATGGTGGTACTTTAATTGCGACGAGTGGTCTTTCGTTACTCATATTAAGCATCGGCATTTTAAGTAAGTTGAATGGTACATCCTCCTCTTCATTATCAAGTCTAGTGAGTTCATTAATAATTTGATTGATCTCACGATCCTATTCAGTCATCAGTTCAGTAAAAGATGGTGGAATAGTCGCTGTGCTGTCCACTAGTGGTGCAACTGAGGGATTTGCTTCCTCTTTGTCCTCACGATCAATCTCAATGCTGACAAACTTTGTTTTCTTTTATTTTTCCTCCTATGCTTTGGGTGCATTCTCTTCATTAGCAAGATTCGCCTCAACGGGCTCTACGTCACCAACCCTTTCCCCTCCTACAGTTTATTAAACAAAGGAAATGAAATAACAAAGAGAAATTTAAATTGACAAAATGAAATAAAAATAAAAGGACTTTTCAAGATTTTGAATTTAAACATCTCGAAGATCAATGGACTGTTTGTCTCGCTCTATATGAGCACCCCCAGTAGTGTTTCAAGCGTTGTCCATTAACTTTAAATGTGCCCCTCATTTTCATGTCCTTGACATTAACAGCTCCATGCTGATATAAATCTTCATTACTATTAGAATTTTTGTAGAAAAATCTCATGAACTCTTCCTCCACTGTTGTTTCTACCAAGTAAATGGCATGGCATTCTTCATTCTTATCAGCACATTTCAGAGCATTAAATACATTAAATGTGACCTGCTGATCCTTTATCCTCATGGTTAGTTCATCTTTTTGCACATCAATCAAAGTTCAACCTATAGCAAGAAAGGGTATTCCAAGGATAATCGGTACATTTTTGCTATCTTCACATTCTAAAATAATGAAATCGGGTGGAAAAATAAACTTATCTACTCTTACTAGTACATCTTCAATTTTACCTTCTGGATGTGCGTAAAAATGATCAACTAACTGTAGCGTAACTGTTATGGGTCTTGCCTTCCCAAATCCCAACTTCTTGAAAATAGACAGAAGCATTAGATTTATACTTACTCCTAAATCACATAATGTCATACCAATATAATGATTTCCAATTTAACATGGGATAGTGAAACTCACTGGGTCCTTCAACTTTGGAGGTAATTTATTCATCAACATTGCTGGGCACCATTCGTGAGAGCAACAGTCTCAAATTCTCCCAAAATGCATTTCTTTGACTTTATATCCTTCATAAATTTCCCATAATTGGGGATCTACTCCAAAGCTTCTACTAACGGTATGTTGATGTGGAGTTGCTCTAACACCTCCAAAAATCTTTTAAACTGAACATCATGTTTAGAATGATGGAATCGTTGAGGAAAAGGTAAAGGTGGTCTTCCTTTAGGTTTCTGATATTGTTTTGTTATGGCATTCTTATTAGCAACACGAACAGATTCTGTTGCAACATTTCGTTATTTACCCTTTCAGGTATAGGTGCTTTTTAGATGGCTCTAGGATCTTTACATGGTTGTTATTTGAGTTGTCCTCTCCTACCGAGGTATCTTAAACAATGTCATTCAATTGAATTCCACTTTTGAGAGTGATGACCTTGCACTGCTCTTTCCCTTGTGATTTTGAATTCTCAGTATCACTTGGCAATGCTCCTTGTGGCCTCAAATTCAAAGCATTTTCTATTTGCCCCACTTGATTCTCAAGAGTTCAAAGGGAAGCAGCTTGACTCTAAATTACGACATCATCCTTGACACTATATTCTTTCAACAAAGCTTCCATGGATGATGATGATAATGATGTTGAGGCTTGATCTTGTTGTACATTTTGTCTCGGCATAGGATGATTATAACCAGGTAGGGCACCATTGGCATTTTGTCTTGTAGCATTGTTAAAATTCCCCTCACCTTGATTATTCCAACTAAAGTTTGGATGTTGCCTCAAACCTAGATTATAGATGTTGGAATAAGGGTTATTGTTCCAATTAAAATTACCCATGTAGCACAAGGATGTTGGATTTGATGGGCATTCACCAAACACATGGTCTTCACCACAATAAACACATGATAGCCCAATTGATTTCATTTCCTGAATCGTTGTGGTTTTTTTATTATTTTAATCATATTAGCCAAACAAGACACCTGGGTTGTCAATGAAGTGATTGCATCCAGCTCCATAGTACTAGCAACTCTCTTACCCATCCCAACTTTTGTGGTCGAATGTTGATAATTATTATTGGCAAACATTTCCAAAATCTCATATGCTTCATTATAAGATTTATCCAACAAAGTACCATTTGCAGAAGTATCAACTACCATCCTCACATGTATATTCAGCCCATTATAGAATATTTCCATCTGAGTCTAGTGTTGAAATCCATGCATTGGACTTGGACATTTCCAAATTAAGTCTTTAAATCATTCCCAAGCTTTATACAGTGTTTCATCCTCCAATTATCGAAAAGATGTAATGTCATTTCTAATCTTGGCATTCATATTTTGGGGATTATACTATAGAAAAAACCTCTAACAAAGATCATTCATGATACCACTATTCCTATCAGTAAAGCATTTAGCCATGCTCTCACACGATCTCTTAAAGAACATGAAACAGTTTAGGCCACAAAGCGTCTTCAAGAACACCATGTTATCTAAACGAGCTAAAAACCTCTAGAAGAAATTAGAAATGCAGTCTTGGATCTTCGGTGGGTAATCCACTAAACTGCCTTAGTATTTGCAACATCTGAAAAATTACTAGTTTCAGTTCAAACTGTTGAGCCTGTACTTGTGGTCTGACAATCCCTGGATTCAAATCATCCAAAATTGGCAGAACATGCTCTCGAATTGGTCTGTCTTAGTTATCTATCACCCTACGAACATGAGGATTAGCAACTTGACCATTCAAAGTATCATTCATACCAAGTATCATCCTACGAACAGGAAGATTAGCTTCTTGACCATTCGGATTATTATGGAGACCAGGATCATTCTCGTTCCTAGCCATTTTTTGCAGTTCTTTCCGACTTCTTCATAAAGTTCTTTCGATCTCTAAGTCAAAAAGATATTTTTTGTTAGTAGGAATGCCACTTCTCATGTATTGATGGTAAACCTGTAGAACTTAAATTAAACTAAGTTAAATAAAACTAACGGAATTAAGTAAAGTAGTTAAACCAAATTACACCTATTTTTCGATCCCCGGCAATAATGCCAAAAACTTGTCGCATGTGAAATGATATGCAAATTGTTCCAACACACACGTTGGATCAAGTAATAAAGTGATAAGTAAGACCGTTTCCATAAGGATCATATTAGGTATAAAAGTGGTCAATTTATTATAACAAATTATGATTAATGCTATGGCAAAACAAAGATAAGTATGCAATGGTAATTTAAAGGAATAATAATGTGTGTGATATGCGTAACTGACTAATATTGGAAAATTCGATGACAAGTCAAGAGTGAAAATGCAATGGCAATTACGAAGATAATTGTGTGAATAATATGCAAACAAATAAATAAACAACTAAGAATATTACGGCAAAGATACTACGACAAAGGATAAAGGGTTTACGATATTGATTTGAAAGGTTGGGATTACTAAGAATCTACCCTTACTTTCAGTAATGCCTCGACAAAATCCTACTCAACCTACAACTCAAAAGAGACCTAAAATGACCTGCTTCTTTTGAAAGCAGGATCTCAAGTTACCTGGCCTATGTCTATAGACCTTAGCACGGTACCTTGCACTGTTTTGTCTTCATTCTATATGAACACTACTTTAGGTCTAGAGTCTACTCCAATTATATGTCGAGTTCTTGCTCATATCATTCAATTACGGTCCAACTACTCTAACCTTTTTAGAATTAGATTAGCCTATGGGCATTTTGCACAGTCATCTATGTCTAGGGATCGTACGCATATAATTTAGAAATAAAATAATTGAATGAAACAGTAAATTAATTCAGATCTGTGCTTCAACCATTAAAGAAAATAAAGGTTTCATCAAGTAATCCCAACCCTATGAGATTTAGCTCATGGGTTGCAATTAAAATTCAAAATCAAAATATTATTCAACATCATTTTAACAAATCAGTTCACGAAGAGCAATCAAGAAATAACGGAAAAACTTCGAGAGGATAGCTTTCACTTATCCAACCCACACTCTAGCAACATAGTGCCATGTGGTGGCTGAGAAGGACTACTTCGTCTTCCTCTTTCCATCACTGCTCAGCCACTACCTTTTATTTTTGCCTAAGGACCTCTTCTCTTTTGTGTTCACCCCCTTTAAGGTTTCCTTCTTCTTGTTGTTCTTTTTTTCATTTTCTCCTTTAGGTTTCATCCTTTGGCTTTTTTATAATCTTTTTCCCTTAGGTAAATCCAATCAGCACATCATTTTCTTCCCTCTTTTCTAGGCAGATTTTTCTGGTACAAGTAGAGTTGGTTATGCGTTGAGTATTGACTGGGTCTTCCTAGAATTGCCATGGCATTCGTGTTGGCAAATTACCCAACCTTTTGCCATGAAAAACCTTCATTCCTTTTTTTTCTTTCTCTATATCCTCCACCTGCCAATTACTACCAAACAAATCCTTCCCTCAAACAAGTAAAGTAACATATAATAACATTTAAGCATAGTCCAATCTTCTTAATGTAATGCAAATGTCCTAAAATGCAACTAAATTTACTTTAAGTACAGATAATTAGTTAGGTCTAAAGGCATGAACTATAACTCTTTTCAAGAGTTATCAGCCTCAAAGTTGTTGGTGCCATTGTCGAGGTGTCAGTGCAAGATTTAGTGATTTTTAATGATTGATACAAGTTTGTAGGGAAATAATTAGCAAAATCTAGGTCTATAGATACGACATTTTTTTTTATTTTAATGTTTTTCTTAATTTTATTTTGTTGATTGTGGACTAATAGTCATGTCTAATGACGATTATAGGTGGCCCAAAGGTCCATTCGTGTCTGATGCGGATGGTACTTCATCACCTAGCTGGATGATTATGGCTCCTATGGGAGGCAAGTAAATGATCCTTCTTTTGATTCATATAGTTATGCATGTCTGGTAGATAGCGGCAACCAAATATGGGAAAGTAGTCATCTGACATACGGCTTGTACGACCCCATATTCCTCGTATTTTTACAAGGATGGGAGTACGTATTGGAAAAAGCCTAATGAAGATCACTACCAAACCACTTGATTAGTGCATTTGAGGATGGCATGTCTGAGTGCCAAGAAAATATGCAAACTATATGAAATTAACCAGATCTTGCGTTAGAGGCCATTAAATGATGAGCTAGGGAGCAAGCTCAGGTGGACAAGTGTGTTGAATCGGACAAAGTTGAACTGGAAAAGGAGGGCCCCTATACCATTATTGAACATGAAAACTCGAAGGTTGATTTTCAAAAACAGATAGAGGTCAAAGAATTAAGTGAAGAGTTGACCATTATTGAGGAAACCTCTGGCTTTAGTGAGGACAGTGTGAAGGAGATACCACATGTCTCGAACATTTAAGAAGAAATCCCACACCATGAGTCAACCGAAGATGTGCCCCAAAATGAACATTCAAATGAAGATGGAGAATGACCGACTCGGCCATGTGCATTAAAATAAAAAAATTTATATGACAATTTTTAAATCTAATTTTACTGTAAGCATACAATGTCAGTCGTAATATTTATAGTTCCGATAGAACACAAAGTATTCCAAGGGTCCAAATCCAAAAGAGGAAGTGATTAAGCAATAATTAGCATACACAATAGAGTTTAATCTGCTACTAATACGATTTTATAATATGTCAATTCATAACAAGAAGAATTTGCAAGAAAATTAAATGTGTTATCCTAGGACTAAATTGTAATGAATGTAAAACTAAAAGGACTATGTAATAATTAACTAATAAGGGTTGGTTAAATTAAATGTGGTTCATTGAACCTCAAACTACAGACATAATTCGCATAAATTACCAAATAGCTCCATTTTATCTTTCGATCTCAATTTTACCAACTTAAAAGAATTAGATTTGCTTAATCTTCCGATTTCACCAGTTAATTCGAGACTAATGAACGGGTGCGCGACAACATTACCTTCCAGTCTCACTTTATCTTGATATTCCCTTAAGGACGTCACTACTTAAGTTCTTAGTTCTATTTGATTTAGTCTAATTTATTATGATTTAGTCTTTTCTCCAAAAGTTTTAGTTTACCCACAACTCCATCAACCAACCTCCTTAAAGATTTAGCTACACATGCTCAAAGTGAAGAAAATAAACATAAAAGTAGAAAACAAGGCAACCATGAAAGTAAAGTTCAACAAAAATGTGACAGTTGAGATATTTATACAAGAAAACTTAAATAGCATGGAACCAAAAGCATTTAATAAGGAAATCTAAATCAAGAAACATAAAAGGAACAAGATTTAAAAGATTTAAAGTAAAATAAAGTGAAATACATTAAACTAAACCTTAATAAGTTTTGAAAGGAAAGTGCAGGAGCTGGAAATGTACATAAACCTTAGCTACAGTAATAAATAACTTAATTAACACTAAGAGTAACAAGAACGAGAAGTAAATGCAAAAAAAAAATATAATTTAAGTTAGAAGAAGAGAAAAATAAAACTCCTAGAAAAGTACAGAGGAAAACTAATGAAAACCCAGAGAAAACTAAACCTAAAACTAAGCTAATGTGTGTGTCTCTCCTCCTCAGCAATTTTTGGCTATTTTTGTAACACTCCCTACTCGTATCCATTGCCGGAATAGGGTACGAGGCATTACCAGAGTTTACTGAACATTTTCCGATAATTATGAGTCATTTATTATTCATATTTTAGAAATAATCATAACGTCTCTCTATTGGGCCCTCGAAGCCCCAAACATACATTAGAAACCAACCGGAATTAAATCGGGATTATAAAAAAAATTTCGCAAAATCTTAAATTTTATTTTCATCTAAGTACTTACTATTTCAATGCTCCTTATAATTAAACATGTTACCGTTCAATCAATAGTTTGGCACTTGTCTAAGCATCAAACAACATCATTGTTAGTATACTTGCACACATTTCATCTAAATTCAACATTGATATACTTATTTTCTCTACATATCGCACTTGAGTTTAATAATAGTCTCAACTTACATAATTTCCTTGTATCAACATATCAAAATCATATATGTACATGTCATGAAACATATCATGCTCTTACCGTTTCTTCATAAGCATATATCATTCATTTCATTATATCAATTTTCATGCTCCATCATTTCCATATATTTTATGTATATTTATTCCGGTAATAGTTTATATCAAACTTGACATAAATTATATTCCATGTACTTATACTTATTTCGTTTATTTATCTTCATAATTATTTCATACAACTATTTTGTACATATATTTTCATATGACCAGTTCTTGTAAACATTTCACACAACCATTTCATATAACCATTCGCCATCTGATAAGTATTACCTGAATATTAATTGTTCAATAGATGTCATAGTGTCTCCCATCCACGGTCTTATTTATCTTTGACATGATGCCATAGTGTCTTTCAACTATGGTCTTACTCATTCATTTTCTGCCATGTTGCCATGGTATCTTTCAACCATGGTCTTATTCTTTTCATGTCACGTTGCCATGGTATCTTTCAACCATGGTCTTATTCATTTCATATCACGTTGCCATGGTATCTTTCAACCATGGTCTTACACATTTCATATCAGGTTGCCATGGTATCTTTCAACCATGGTCTTACACATTTCATATCAGGTTGCCATGGTATCTTTCAACCATGGTCTTACACATTTCATATCAGAGAGCACACTCCCGCGAACCTCATCCTTACAGTGGGATTACCAGTCCAGGCTAAATCCCCTGTAATATAAACTCATAGAGTATTGTCAGGATTACCAGTCCAGGCTAAATCCCCTGCAATGACAATTACTCTAATGAGCTTGGATCTGAATTTACCAGTCCAGGTTAAATTCAGACCCTAATTTGGATTATCCGTCCGGGCTAAATCCATTTTACACGTATTCTTCGAGAGGGCTGTATCAGAATAGGATCACCCATCCGGGCTAGATCTTTTTTACCGTCAATTCCTTTTCAGAGATCCATCGAATTTTCCTTTCATTCAACCGAGCTTTATTTTCAATTTATATCGAGTATTAGCAATATTTCATCAATTATCATGAATTGAACATTCAAATCATATTTTCATCACATAACCACATATTTCAAGTATTTAAAATACCATCCAAGTTACACAAACTTACCTCATTGCTTGTTTGTGTTTATAATTTCATTAATCCGATATCTTTTATTTTCCACGATCAAGTCTTATTTTAGAGTCATCCGGATCTTTATAAATAAATTTGATCATCATTTTCATTCATTTCATATTCTAATGCATTTAATTAATGCTCTATGAAAAATTGCCATTTTGCCCCTAAACTTTTAATTAATGAAGATTTCATCCTTAGGGTCAGGAAAATAAAATTCTTGCAATTTAATCCTTATTTCTAGATATTCTCATACATATTGATAACAATCCATGAATTCTATAAAATATCAGAATTTTCCATAATTTCAACACTTTTCAATCTAATCCCTAAAACATGTTTTCCCCCAATCTTGAACTAAATTAATAATTTCATTCAATTTTGTAATTTAAATAATAAAATAATCCATTTCATGCAATTTGGTTATTTCTGAATTTTTTACAAAATTACCCATAAAGTTTTACTTTTATTCAATTTAGTCCCTGAGCCTAAAACATGCAAATTAGCCATGCTAGATGAATATTCATACATATTTTTCCTCCTTCTCCTCTCCATTCCACATCCTTAGTGTATATAACACACTTGTAAGTAACATTATCTATAATTTTTATTATTTACTTTTATGAATATTCAAGCTGTCCATCTGTGTCATAGTCACTAAATTATTTATAACTCGAGCTACGGAACTCCAAATTAAGATCCGTTAATTTTTCCTGAAACTAGACTCATATATATTCTTACCATAAAATTTTAAGAATTTTTAGTTTAGCCATTAGGTACATTTTATTCTTTAAATTCACCCCTATTCTGTTGTCTGACAGTTCCGGCCCTTCTTCACTAAAAATTAATTATCTCACAGTACAGAACTCGGATAATATTCTCGTTGATTTCTCCTGAAAATAGACTCATTATGAATTCTAAAAATATAACTTTAAGCCTCTAATTATTTTTCTTCAATTTTCGGTGATTTTTCAAAGTCAGAACAGGGGAACCCGAATTCATTCTGACCTTGTCTCACAAAATTCATTATATCTCATAATTTACAATTCAATTGCTTACACCGTTTCTAAGAAACTAGACTCGATAAGCTTTAATTCCATATTTTATTAATCCTATACTTCAATTTCTAAAATTTTTGGTGATTTTCCAAACTTAGACTACTGCTGCTGTCCAAAATAGTCTTAGTGCAAAATGTTGATTTTCTACTTTTAATTTCAATTTAATCCTAACTAAATTCACTTACTTTTCTATCTTAATTCATACTTTATTTCTACTCAATTTTTAACTAAACTCATACTTAACTATTAAATTTCCAGCATATTTTCTTAATTTCAAAATTTCATCAATTTAGTCCCTACAACATAAAACTTATGAATTAATTTAAAATTCAATCCTTATTTCATTTCTAACTTGAATTCCTATCAATCTAACCCCTAATTCATCTTTTTATTCAACATGAACAATATTTAAAAATCTAATAACTTTCAAAATATTCACTTAATTTCATCAAAACCTTGTCCCAAAGCTTCCAAAACATCAAAATTAAGTAAAAAGGGCTAAATTTACTTACCTATTTAACTTTCAAGCCTTGAAATCCTAATTTTTCCCTTTTTCCTTTCTTCTTTTTTTCCTTCCTTCTTTCTTTCCCCTGCTCTCTGTTTCATTTCATCCTTTCTTTCTTTTTCTATTCTTTTTTTTATTTATTTCTTTTACTTTATATATATTATAATAACTTAATAATAGCTATAATAAAATATCTATTTAATATCCAATATCTATTTTACATTTGTATACACATATATTATTACATTCGTCTTTCTTTAATCTATTTATTATATAAATATCTTTTACTTAATAATAATATATAATTTAATAATATACTTATATAATAAGTAAATAGACATGTATTTTACAAATGTATGTATATTAGTATCACACATGTCACTATACATACCATACATTTGTCAACTTTTTGTTTATTTATCATATAATATTAATTTAATAATAATAAATACATTAATATTTACTTAAATAATAAGCAAATAAATATATGTAATACAAATGTGTGTATTATATTTATTATACTTGTATTTTATTTTTTCCATACACTTGGCACTCTTTTTGGTTTATTTACTTATTTAGTCCTTTTAATTTTCTTTATTCTATAATTAAACTTTCACACTTCATTCAATTTAATCCTTTTATCTAATTATCCTTTATTTAAGCTAATTTGCTTCATTAAACTTTAATTAATCACTCTCTTAACTTCGTAAATATTTTTAATAAATATTTACAAATCTATTTTCTAGAAACGGAGACCCGAAAATGCACTTTTTTGATAACTGTAAAAATTCGGGTCATTACAATTTTGAAGTGTATTCGATGACTTTTCATTGCCAAAAATGCCCTTATACGGGCCTTGTGTGACTGGTGGACCAGCTAGACAAATACTACCCTTTGTTCCAAGTTTGTCCCCTGACGAAGGCGATATCGCGATACCCCAAAAAGGATATCATGATATCTCGGGCAGAACTGAAACTTGGGGTTCTCCTTGGAGGGTGGATATCACAATATCCAAAGAGGATATTGCGATACCACTGAAGTAGGTCTTCATTCTTCTATACTGTCGGAGGTATCGCAATTCCAAGGGTGGAATATTGTAATAACCTTGCCCTGGGTGTCGTTTTTGCTCGTTTTCAACCTCTAACACTTCTCTATATCACTCAAACACACGTTAGGCCTCCCAATGGAACTATTAGCCAAATTGGATTACAAAATAGACAAAAATGAAACATTTTCACTTATTAACTAAAAATATGAAAATAACAAAAAACTACACTAAAGACACTATTTTACTCAAGAAAAAGCTCCTTAAATGCGTCGGAAAAGCCTAATTTGCCACATTGATTTGTGGTAGATCAACTCCCTTACACTTAGGTCTTTTCTTGTCCTCAAGCAAACACACCAAACATGCAAAACAACAACTCTTAAACTTAATTTAGGAAATTAGGTTACACAGCAGTACAATATCAAACTTGTACGAGAATTGCTTCACGTGCAACTTAAGAATGATATGTAGTTAATTTGCTTATTCTTAATGCAAATATTATTAGTTCAAAAGTTAAAGTGTCAATAAAGGTATAGGCAATGTAAATGAACATATGAACCAATGTTATTCGTCAAAATAAATTATACAAATCGATCATAGATATTTAAAAAGAATTGTTCATGTTCATTCTAACAAATGCAAGCTATATACAAATATTATTAGTTCAAAAGTTAAAGTGTCAATAGAGGCCTTTTAAGCTTGTAACATTCTGAGGCTGAGGTTGGTACGGATTTAAAGAAAGGTCATCTCAAAAAGGTTCAAGCACTATAAATAGTATAGCACATGACATTGTTCCCAATTTCCCCCAAATGTGATAATTTCATCTCACAACCTTATTTCTCCTTCTCTCACCTTCCTTATTTCTCCAACAATGTGGAGAATGATGGTTGATATTAGCTCGTTTTTGTGCACTATGATTTTGAGACTATTTTATGCTCTTTTGTTTTTTCTTATTTTGAGCATCTTTTTTCATTTGTTTGCTCTTTTATCTCATAATTCTTTTAATCCTCACTTTTATTTCTTTCACATTTCCTTCTTTTTCATGCACAATTTTTAGCAAGAATCAATTACGAGCTACTTTAATCCCTCTTCACTAATCACTTAAGTACACTTTTGTAAGAAACCTCCATAATGTTCCTACCTAACCCTCGATGTCCATGGTCTGATATCCATTCGATAGTGCATTAAAAGCTTAAGGACTATGAAGGGTTGAGTTCAGAACTCAATTCCGGCTCAAGGTTGGAAACATAATGGCTCATTAAGAAGGGCACTACTATAAGGCTCAAATTCAAGAAGTAGGGATAATGTAGTGTTTTAAGGTTATTCCTTTAGGCTCAAGGTTATACAAACAATGCACTTCACAATAGAAAACCAAAAGAAATTTATAAATAACTAAATAAATGAAAGCTCGAATCTCAATTGAATCCAAGTTAGAGCAAGAAGAAGAATTATTATTTTTAAATAAAAAACTAAATTGAAAATAAACTGAAACTAAAATTAAATCCTAAAAATCTACTCTAAAAACGACTCTCTAAATGGCCTCCTTAACTTAGCCTAAGTATGAATATATATATAGTAATGTTTTCTACCCTAACTAGGTCAATTACAAGCCATAAGGCTGAATAAAAGGTGTTGTGCATACCGAAACATCTTTAGCTCATTTTTACCTTTCGTTGTTCTGGTGTTGTGACACCACAGGATCGGTGTCAGGGTTTTTTACATAAATAAATTAAAAAGAATTATATACTGAAATAGGTTGTGAGCTAGATTATTTACTAGAATGGTATTTTTTTTTAGTTATGCCTATCTGATAGGCGCAACTCCTTTTTTTATATTAAATTTTTTTTTAAAATTTTAAAATATTAATTTTTTATTTTTATTAAAAATATTTAAATTTATTATATAAGTAAAAATACGGTCAATAGGTCAAAATACGAGTAAAAAATACCCGAAACAAGTCACGCCTATCAGATACGCACGACTAATTGTGCCTGACAGGTAGGCGTGAATTGTCCTGCACAGTCCCCCCCCATCTGCTGCTGCATACTGTGCCTGCTACTGCCATTCAGCTACACTATGTAGTCCCTTCAATAGGAAAAATATTGCAAATGGGGGACCTTATAAGCATGGTCCCCCAAAACAAACACCCACCCACTCGAAGAGAGAAAGAAAAGAGAGAAAGGAGAAGAAGAGCAGAAGAAGAAGAAGAAGAAGAAACAATAAATAAATAAAAAGAAAAAGGTAATGTATTATTTTAGTAAATAATTTTGTTTATAATTTAAAGAGTTTAATTAAGATGTTGTGATTTTTTTTAATTTTTATTTATAAATTATTTATGTTTAGTGTTTATAGTTTTGGGTTAATATTTTGTATGAATGTAATTTTTTTTGTTTTTTATAATTATTTTAAAATTAATTTGTTAGTAATTTAGGATTATGTTATAAATTTTTGTGTTTGTAATTATTTTAAAATCAATTTATTAGTAATTTAGGATTAAGCTATAAATTGTTGTGTTTAGTTTAGTATTTGGTGAGTTTTAGTAATGTAAAATTATTTTGTTAAATATTTTGTTAGTAATTTAGGAGTATGTTATAAATTTTTGTGTTTGTAATTATTTTAAAATTAATGCATGAATATATCATTGTCATTGAATTAAACTATACTTTTTAGAGACACCATTTATTTTTGGATTACCATGATTAGAGAAATTAATTATACAATAATGAAATAAATCATATGTTTGTGTCATTGTCTTTTATGACAAGGAAGTCTCCAAACATTTTTTCAATCTATATAAATTGTTAGTGTTTAGTTATGTGTTTTGTGCTTTTTTAGTAATGTATTTTCTAAAAAATAATTTTATAGTTATTTTGTTAGTAATTTATGATTAGGTTAGATAAATTGTTAGTGTTTAATGTAATTTTATTTGATTTTTTTATTTATTTGACAATTTTTATTGATTTATTAAAATGTTGATTAAATTTATTGTTATATAATTTTATAGGTTGTTTGAAAGAAACTAATCAGGTATGTTTCTATTTCTATTTTTATTTTTTTAATTCGTATGTTTTTATATTTAGATAGTTTATATTAATTTTAATTATATTATTATTGTAATTTAACATAAATTTTTTATTGTAGGTAAATTATGAGAAATTATTAGATATTTACCATGTTTTGTTTCTAAAATTTGAAATAATTTATTGTATTTTTTTAAACAAATTAAATGAATTCACTTTTTTAATTGCAGATTTGTAGCAAATGGGTTTTTTGATTAATAATAATAATAATAATAATCACATATCAAGTACAATTAATGAGATGGTAATAAAATTTTTATTTGATACTCATCTTATTTGCTGAATTAAATTATATTGTATTAACTATTTTGCTAATTTAATAATATCAGGGCTCGTATCGCGTATTAAGAGGTCGTGTTAATAGTGTAGGATTTCTGCCAGATGAATGCCTAATACCATACTTGGAGTTAGCCGGGTTCGGATCAGCGGCATTGATTCGGAATTTTGATCTACGATACGACTTGATTTCTGCTTTAGTCGAGCAATGGTGTCCGGAGACCCACACATTTCATTTGCCGTGCGTGGAGTGCACCATCACTCTAAAGGATGTTGCACTACAACTCGAGCTCCCCATCGGCGAGAATGCGATCACGGGCATAAGTTTGATCTCTAGGCCGGCTACCCTTTGCTATGAATTACTTGGACGCTCGCCAAGTGAGAGGAAATTTGCCAGTTTGAGGTTTTCATGGCTAAAGGAAAATTTTGAGCATTTGCCGAGTACTGCCAATGAATGGGAAGTGATGCAGGTCGTTCGAGCTTACATTATGCACCTTATAGGAGGTGTACTCATGTCAGATGCAAACGGCAGTACGGTCCACTTGATGTACTTACCCCTATTATCCAAATTGCATAACACTCGTTCATATATTTGGGGGTCTGCAGTGTTAGCCATGATGTATCGCAAACTTTGTCGGACAACAGATCCTTCTGCGATGGACATAGGCGAATGCCTCAGACTGCTGTAGTCGTGGGCACTTTACCAGATGCCATTCTTGGCATCCATTAGTCACCAATCATATATATTTTCGCTCGTTATTAGGTAATGAATTTTTACTCGTCATAACAATTAGTTGACTTTTTTTTCGGATTATATTGTTCTAACAATTTGTTTTCATAAATGGAGCGCTAATCCAGGTACCGGGAGGTCATTCACGATTCCGATATACTGTTTGATAATTGAGAATCATGCTAGAGAGGGGGTAAGTTTTTCCAATATAAACTTAATTTTATTATTTTATCTCACTCAGCCCACGTTAATATAACAATTTTATTAACTATGTAGTTCATTTGGATGTCGTATTCTGTTCTAAAAATTATGGCGGTTATTCCCTCATCTGCCCATGTCCACTTAAACATATGGATCATTAGTGCACCCGTTATCAATTTTCAGATAGTGGAGTGGTATCATGGTGAACGAATACTCTAGCAGTTCGGTTGTATACAGTTTATCCCGACACTGTTAATACGATTAGGGGAGATCCATGGGATGAACAGGTGGGGGAAGTATGGAAATGATTGGGGAGAAGTGCATGAAGCATATATTACAATGTGGAACAACTGATTGGGGAAGGTACCTCAGATGGATCGTGTTTTGGATCTGCAGCCCTCGTTAGAGTACATACAGTGGTACTGTGAGATAGGGAAACCATTTTTGTTTGGTAGGCGGTCGATGGTAGTCCCTCCGCATATGAGACGAATTGGGCAACCACTTCTAGATCCGCATTATACAACAAAGTCAGAGCCGGAGGAAGAGCCAGAACTATACTCTGGAGATAGTTCTTACCATCCAAGTTTAGGGGGCGATGACTATTTCCCGGGCTTGTCAGGCCACAAATATCATTCAGAGTTTGATATCTTTAGCCCACTACCATTTCAGTACTCCAGTCATCCTAGCTCGTATCCACCTCAGTACTTCACTCCTTTCGGCCCATATTCACTGCCGTACTCCACTCCTCCCGGCTCAAGTTCATCGATGGTGTTTGAGACATATGATTTTTCATCTATGTTTCGCACACCCCCACATACGGATGAAGAAAACACTGATCGCCGTAATCGCCCGCAACGTGAACGTCAAGCTCCACAAAAATATACCTCTAGAACCACGCCATCAAACCATCAATTTTAGGGGGTTTTGTAATATAAATTACTTCATATTTATGTAATGAATTTTTTGGCATTTTATTTATCAATTTAATTTTTTTTAGTTTAAATAGTCAACTTTGTATTTATGTAATAACTTTTTTTCCATTTTATTTATCAATTTTATGGTTTTTTTGCAATTTAAATAAATAAATTTATACTAACTATGTAAGTCAAATTAGATTAACTGCAACAAATTGTAGACAAATTTTAGATTCAATCCTCTCAACATGTAATGAACAATATCTCAATTTCTACCCGATTGCGACTATTGTCCAATATGGTAGTTTCGGAGCAGGCATTTACTCTGATTATGACCGGTTAATCAGCATACGCCACACAACTTCCCGTTAGATTTCTCCGTAATGTCCATTTCATTATGGATTCTGGATTATTGCGAACGACCTTTCGAGTTCCTACGTAACCCTTTGTCTGGGACAAGCCCGAAGGTCGTCGGAGGAACCTCCTAAGTAGATAGATCAGAAAGCACGAGGAACTCTTTCTCCCATACACACAACGTGCGTTCGAGGGTGTACACTTCATTGATAAATCGTTCTACATTGAGCGAGACTTTAGCACAAGCTGCCACGACATGTGCACATGGATAATGAACTGTTTGAAACCTCCTACAATCGACCATCTGTTACAAAGATCAACTCCGTAGGACCTAGGTGGTATACCGGGTCGACGACTAATGTCTCTGTAACTCGAAATATTTCATTACATCGTGAATATACTTCTATGGTTGTCTACAATTAGTCGAAGATTTTATCTAAAATTTGTCTACAATTTGCAACCATTGCATCTTTGAAATCTTCAACAAATACGTGTCTCGCCTCCATCTGGTTGACTTGTTGTTGACCCATTCTTGGCATCAAGGTAGCCAACCTGTAGAATGTAGCCGAGAAGACAGATAAAATCAAAAGATGTCGTGTTTTCAACAACACAGCGTTGATCCCCTCCACCAAGTTTGTGGTCATTTGACCATAACGAAAGCCCTCGTCAAAAATTTGAGCCCATTGCCACGGCTCCATGGTACCCAACCACTGTCAAAAAGATGTGTTCGTTTGACCTTCCATGTCACTCTCAAGTCGAGTCATTCTTTGGTGGAAAATGTGTGGCTCTAGCTCGTGCACTGCATATGTATTAAGAAAAGATAAGTTACAGTATTGCCCTAAAACATTAAAACTTATATTGAAAAGATAAGGTAATTCTTTACCCATTCTCACAACTTGTCTCTTTCAGTCTGCATTATTATAATCTCGCTGGAAGTTAGCCGTGATGTGCCAAATGCAGTAAATAGATCTCTATGGCACACCGAAATTGTAACACCCCTAACTCGTATCCGCTACCAGAACAGGGTTTCGGAGCATTACTACCATTTGCAGATAACTTAAAAAAAATTAAAATACTTACCGATTCAATGCATCATATAAAATAAATATATTACCATTCAATCAACAGTTTGGTACTTGTATAAGCATCAAACAACAATATTGTTAGTATACTTGCTCATATCTCATATAAATTCAACATTGATTTATCTATTTTCTCGACATGTCGCACTTTAGTTTAATAATAGTCTCAACTTACATAATTTCCTTGTATCAACATATCAAAGATAATCATATATGTACATGTCATGAAACATATCATGCTCTTACCGTTTCTTCACAAGCATATATCATTCATTTCATTAGATCTATATTTTATGCTCCATCATTTCTGTATATTTTATGTATATTTATTCTGGTAATAGCTTATATCAAACTTAACATAAATTATATTCCATGTACTTATACTTATTTCGTTTATCCATTTTCATAATTATTTCATACAACGCTTTTGTACATATATTTTCATATGACCAGTTCTTGTAATCATTTCACACAACCATTTCATATAACCATTCTTCATCTGATACATTTTACCTGAATATCAATTGTTCAATAGATGTTATAGCGTCTCCCATCCACAGTCTTATTTATCTTTGACGTGATGCCATAGTGTCTTTCAACTATGGTCTTACTTATTTTCTATCATGTTTCCATGGTATCTTTCAACCATGGTCTTATTCTTTTCATGTCACGTTGCCATGGTATCTTTCAACCATGGTCTTACACATCTCATATCAGGTTGCCATGGTATCTTTCAACCATGGTCTTACACATTTCATACCAGGTTGCCATGGTATCTTTCAACCATGGTCTTACACACAGGTTGCCATGGTATCTTTCAACCATGGTCTTACACATTTCATATCAGAGAGCACACTCCCGCGAACCTCATCCTTACAGTGGGATTACCAGTCCAGGCTAAATCCCCTGTAATATAAACTCATAGAGTATTGTCGGGATTACCAGTCCAGGCTAAATCCCCTGCAACGACAATTACTCTAATGAGCGTGGATCTGAATTACCAGTCCAGGCTAAATTCAGACCCTAATTCGGATTACCGGTCCGGGCTAAATCCATTTTACACATATTCTTCGGGAGGGCTATATCAAGATAGGATCACCCATCCGGGCTAGATCATTTTTACCGTCAATTCTTTTTCAGAGATCCATCCAATTTTCCTTTCATTCAACCGGGATTTCTTCCCATTTTATCAAATATATCAATGTTTCATAAATTTTCATACAATGAACATTCAAATCATATTCACATCAATAACATACAATCTCAAGCATTTAAGAATATAATTCAAGTTACACGAACTTACCTCATTGCTTGTTTGTGTTTATAATTTCATTAATCTGATATCTTTTCTTTTCCACAATCAAGTCTCATATTTGAGTCGTCCGGATCTTTATAAATAAATTTGGTCATCATTTTCATTCATTTCATATTCTAATGCATTTAATTAATGCTCTAGGCAAAATTACTATTTTGCCCCTAAACTTTTAATTAATGACGATTTCATCCTTAGGGTCAGGAAAATAAAACTCTTGCAATTTAATCCTTATTTCCAGCTATTATTCTCATATATATTGATAAAAATCCATGAATTCTATAAAATATCAGAATTTTTCATAATTTCAACACTTTTCAATTTAATCCCTAAAACATGTTTTCCCCTGATCTTGAACTAAATTAATAATTTCATTAAATTTTGTAATTTAAATAATAAAATAATCCATTTCATGCAATTTGGTCATTTCTGACATGTTTACAAAATTTTCCATAAAGTTTTACTTTTATTCAATTTAGTCCCTAAGCCTAAAATATGCAAATTAGCCATGCTAGATGAATATTCATACATATTTTTCCTCCTCCTCCTCTCCATTCCACACCCTTAATGTAGATAACACACTTGTAAGTAACATTATCCATAATTTTTATTATTTACTTTTATGAATATTCAAGCTGTCTATCTGCATCATAGTCACTAAATTATTTATATCTGGATCTATAGAACTCCAAATTAATAGACGATAATTTTCCCTGAATCTAGACTCATATATATTCTTACCATAAAAATTTCAGAATTTTTGGTTTAGCCAATAAGTACAGTTTATTCTTTAAATTTACCCCTGTTCTGCTGTCTGATAGTTCTGACCCTTCTTCACCAAAAATTAATTATCTCCTCATACAGGATTTTATACATATAAATTTAAGCCCCTAATTATTTTTATTTTAATTTTTATGATTTTTCAAAGTCAGAACAGGGGAACCCGAAATCATTCTGACCTTGTCTCACAAAATTCATTATATCTCAAAATTTACAAATTCATTTCTTAAACTATTTCTTCTATGAGAAACTAGACTCAATGAGATTTAATTTCATATCTTTTTTCATCTTCTAATTCGATTTCTACAATTTATGGTGATTTTTCAAAGTTAGTCTACTGCTGCTGTCCAAACTGTTTTTGTGCAAGCTATTAATTACCATGTTATAACACCCTTATTTTCTTTTTCTACACCATTTCTCATCACTTTTTCTTATTTCCTCTTCACTAACATATCAAAAACATAGGACCTTATGTAAGAAAACTCTACTATAACATTATTTCCATGCTTTGTCAATAATAACAAACTTAAAAACATATTGAAATCTTGATATACTTACCTTGTTCTATTGATACTAATCTTTAACTTGATTTTCTCTCTCCTCCAGCTTCTATTTCTTGAATCCAACTTGATATTCTAACTTCCCATGCTCTCCTTAACATTTTTGTCTCTTGGTAGCTATGGAAATTCATTTGATTTTTGGGTGAAAATGGTGAATTTTTGGTAAAAGGACCAAATTGTAAAGAAAGCAAAACTTTCTTTCTTCCTCTCTTTCTCTCACGTTAGTGCATGGAAAAATATGGATGAGAATTTCTCATCTTTCTTTCTTTATATACTAATAAAATAATAATAAAATATCTTATTAAAATATTAATAAAATAATATTTATCTAATTAAATAATTATAAATTATCAAAATATCTCTAGCATCATTATTACTTTCTAGATTTCTCTCTCTTCCAATTGACCATTTTGCCCTTCATTATCTTTTAAAATTCCATCCTTGAGTCATCATTTAATTTGGTAAAATTGCAATTTAGTCCCTCATAGTTCTTCATCTATTCAATTTGGTCCTAATTCATCCATTTTCCTTAGTTTCTACAGCATTCCACTCTTAAATTATTTACACTATTGGTCCTTCAACTTTTTCATATTTACACTTTAACCCCTCAAATTTTGAATATTTACTCTTGTGCAACAAAACTTTTCTCACTTTTACAATTTAGTCCTTTCTTGAATTAATATATCATAATATACTTCTCAATATTGACATAACTCAAAATTTCAGTTTTTGTCACTTTATTTCCTTATTTTACTATATCAAGGATAATATCTTACTGTAAAAATTTTCAGAGTATTACAGAAATGCCTAATGGCGGCAATTAATCATTTCCCTCTATCAGAGATGATGCAAATATTATCATTGCTAATAACTTACCTCTGCAGGTTGGAAAAAAAAAGAATTCCCACGATTCTATGTTCTCCTTATCGACAATGGCAAATGCTATCGGAAGCATGTTTTTGTTGTCGTCTTGAGCAACTACAAAAAGTAGGATCTGTGTGTATTTTCCATATTGCCAGGTCCCATCTAGTGGAGAAATATGCGCACATACGAATCAAACGTCCAGAACATCCGATGGAAAAAAATTTTCTGATTGTAGTTGGTTATCCGGCCTGTAAAAAGGTCATGTCAGTAACTCAATGACAGTCCCTGGCACGTACTCCCTCATAGCGGCTATCCATCCCTATAACTCATTGTACGATGCATCAAAATCTCCGTATAATTACTCTATTTCCATCTATTTAGCTATCCATGTCTTCCAGTATGATACTCGATACTACAATCATGCCTGCATTTTGGCAATTAGTACTGAAACTTTACTCGTCGGCTTATCTTTCACCATTGACATGATGCACGTGCAGATAGTTTTATAATCAAGTTTTCGATGATCTTCTGTCATACGTGTTAAAGTATATGTATGAAGCTTAACAAATTTTCGTATCTCCCTCATCTGCAACTTCTGGATAAATGTAGCTCGTATTCGCCAATTTAGCCTTCCGCCGACCTCTAATACTCTCTAATATATAATGTCAGTTTAGACACGATGACTTTGTAATCTACTGATATATTCATGCTATACCGCTTAATGACAAATATGCATTCTTCATTACTTTCGAATCTCTGGCCCACAAACAATTCCTCAGGATCTGAATATACAGCCATCCGGTGAGCAGGTAGTATTTCAGGGTACTCCGGGAACTCGGCTGCGTGCGCCGCATCGGGGTCTATCCGAGACATGTGTGCCTCAATATTGTTGTGTATCACAATACGATGAATCTGGTTCTCACTGAAGACGCATTAACGTTTCCATCCTCATTCACACATTCGTCGTCAATATCATCCGGGACGTCGTCCATATCAGGATCACTCTCGCTATCGACTTAGTGATCAGAAGGATCACTACTATGGTATACATTATCACCAACCACATCAGTCTTGGGTGAAGCATTAAAATCAATGTCGATCCCGTGTATAGTTGATTGACCAACATACAATATCGAAACCACCATACACGGCTCTTGAGCTCCATCTTTTTCACCTAATGGAGTGGGATCTTCAGTTGCCTCCACACCAGCTAACTCAGCAAATAACTAAATCGGTGGGTTTTGGTTGCTCTGAGTCCCACAATAAAGAGCTATCATTGTCTCTACGTCTTCATCGTCTCCATGTCTTCATCGTCTACAAGTTCTGTTTCGGTGAATTTTATGGGATCCGTCAAAACTGGAAACTTGTAGAAAACTTTCGAGATCCTTCTCCCACAACATCTATAAATTTTTTCATTAATTTTTTCCTTCATATCATTAAACGAGATATTTCTATTAAATCTCATTGCTACTTGTTTGCGACATTCAAATATACATCCCACAGTTGTTGTTAAAATTTCTCCATCAAAATAAACGCATACGAAAAATTGATTCTCCATCTTCAATACTAGATCTGTTAAAAAATTTTCAAAATTCTCAAAACAGTTTCAAATAGCAAAAAAGTTACATAAAATTTTTAACGTAAAATTTTTCATTCAAAAGCTAACAAAATTAATAACCTAACAAAAAAACTTTCAAATAATAAAATTACTAAGAAAACTCTACATTTTATTTTTTTTAAAAAACTAAAATACCTTATCCTTCTTGTTTTCTTTTCTTTCTTTCTTTTCCCTATCTTCTTACTTTTCTTCTGCTAAATTTTGTGTATGTTGCTCATTTGATTTTCGGGGGTATATATAGGGGAAAAATTAAGCACCAGACGCGCCTGTGGGCCCTACAATTCGCACCTGTCAGATAGGCTCAACTAGTCGCGCCTGTCAGATAGGTACAACCTATATACCATTTTCGTATCTATACCCGGGTCATATACTAATCTGGGAAAAAATTAATAATATTTTATTAAATGAAAAAAATATTTTTTAATATTAAAAAAAAAGAGTTGCGCCTGTTAGATAGGCACGACTCAAAAATTACCATTTTGGTATATATTCCAGCTGACAACCTATTTAGGTATTTAATTTTTTTTTTAAATATTTTCAGGTAAAAAACCCATAGGTGTCATGACACTAAACTTCGCAGGGGACTTCTTTGGTTTAGAAGTGCGGTGTCATGATGTTGATGTCGTCCCTAGTGTTCTTGGCCTGAAAACAGTGCCCTTCATCGACTTCTCAGTCCTTCTCTAGGCTCGTATTGGCCTATTAGGTCATTACATCACCAAAATATGTGTAAAAATGTTTATTTTACTAAAATTAAACATAAACTACTAGAAATGGAAAACATAACAACATAATCTAAAATGACTTGAAAACAAGCTCATTAAGTGTTGAAAAGACTCTAATTTGCCACAATGAATTGTGGCAGATCATTATGTCACACTATGAACGTCACAAGTGAATAAACCCATAAACGGATTCAGAACCTATTCTTCTTGGGTCCAGTTCAATGTATTGTCAGTTCAATCAGCCACATCTATGTCTCTATCTTCTAGGAGTCATTCACTCTGACGCCCAAGACAAAGCATCCATAATTGGACTTGATAAACGACATTTTAGTCTTTCAAAAGATTTGCTCATTTTCAATTAGACTAAGGACATGTTTAAGCTTGTCTATTGATATAAACTGTCTTTTTGTACTATGATCCGACCACGTAATTATGTTGATTATTAGTTAAACATTAAACAACCAATGAGCAACATTTTCTTCCATTTTGCTTTGCATGCAAAACTTATATGAGGACAATTATACAACGTGTATTAATGTAATCAATGAATTTGCTTTATTAACTAATTTGTTCGAGAAATTATAAGTGTACTTAGATGAAAATATTACACTTAGAGCATCAGGTCTAACACATATCACTTAGAGAAACTTATTTAGAGAATTAGATCGAGTTGAGTATATCAAATCTTTGTATCAAGGAAATTGGATAAGATTGAAACGTTGAAGACTTAGCTGCCAACAATCCTTGTTTACATTGGTTGTTAATATTATATTGTATTAAGCTATTTTAGTTATTGTTTAGAAGGGATCGTGATTGATATTTATTATCTCAGAAAGTCTCAAAATCTCTATATAATTAAGAGACTCGTATAGGTTATTATACTGATTGTTTAAAACACTTAATTTGTTCAAGTGAGGAACATTATTTGTATAAGTGCATTTGATTGTAAAACATTTGTGTTGTGGTTTTACAAACTAAGTTATCTGGGGAAGAATTTAGTGGTGAGAGATGTAGTCTTTAAGGTACAAGAGTGAGGATTCTAAACAAAGGTGTGTTAGAATTATGTTCACTAGTTGTAATTGTTAAAAAATAGTGGTTTCTCTCACTAAACTAAACTCCGCATACGTAAAGAAACCAAACTGCAGAAACAAACTTTATGCTCCTTATTTTATTGTGTTTTCAAAATACTTGCAAAAATGTCTACTTTCGTAGTCACTTATGTTCATTCTTTGCTTGTTATTTTGCAACTATTTCACATAAACATATTACAGTTAACAGTGAACAAATCTTTTGATGATTTTATGAACTATTAATGAATCATTTTGTTTATCGTACATTATCTACCACTTTCAATAAAAGAATCTTACCTTAAGAAAAAGTCCTTTCATCTTTTGCATTTCATCATGTTACAACATAAAATCCCATAGGTATAATAATTGCTCAGATAATACTTTCCAAGATGCCTACTTAACATCATACAAGCCTATAAGAGCTAAAATTGAGATATAATCACCATGACTTTCAGCTAGTAACTGAACCCAACACCCCCCCCAACCCCCCCCCCCAAAAAAAGAAAAGAAAAAGAATACTTTTTCGTATTAAAATGCATTCGACAATCATCAAGGAACTAAACATGAACGTGATGAAAGGAAAGCATGGCTAAGAAATGGCAAAGGTGACCGTCTGCACCTCTTTAGGTCGCCACATGGATTTCTGGACACACAACAAGCCCTCCTTGTTCTTGGAGTAAGTCTTGAGGACTTCCCACTCCATAGACATTACCATGTCCTCTAGCTCATTAATGGTCTCAACATTGTCCCGAACAATAAGCTTCCCTCCGGGCCTTAGTATTCGATCAACCTCTGCCACCACAGATACTAATTTGCACCTAAAACCCCATAAACCATCGAAATGTAAGGCCAAAGCAAGATAAGGAATGACATATTGTAGGAAATGCCCTTTTTAAGTCGTATTACTTTAGGAACAAGTACAAAACCCTAAACTCTAACTGTTATTTTAATCTAAAAACTTAATTGCTAAGCATTAAACCTAAACACTAATTATTATTTCAATCTAAGAACTTTTGCTAGGAGTCATCAAGATAATCTCGGAGAACGAGAGCAATATCTGTAATTTTACCCAGTGAAAGGCAAGACAAGTTACCGACGGAGGAGTGTGTGAATAGTGGATTTAGGAAAAAGGGAAACATTTATACAAACCTCTTTTTAACCTTGGAGAATAGATGGTCGGCATGGAGAAGATCATAGGACCTTGGGTAGGTGCTAAATGATTCACACCAATCATGGTACATACCGAATAAACCTCTCTCATATATTATAGGAAGCGTATCTGGAGAGCGAATTGGGATCACGTTCATGACCCACAAATTCAAATCTTTGAGAGCCGCAGCAAATCTATAAGCATGGCATTGTCAGAATCACGGAAAGGAAGATGAAACAATAAAACAATTAAAAAATAACTTTTTTTCTCTAAGAATTTCAATATCTGGTAATCATTTCTATCCAATATCATTTTGGAGTTGAGCTTGGACCTTAAACAAGAAGAATGCCTATTTTCTTCATTCATAAAACTTAAAATTGAGATTGAGCACCCAACTTTTTACCACTGGACCAATAGGAGTGGTAACAAAAAAAAAAAAAAGTATTCCTTCCTACTTCATAGAAAACGAAAATTACTTACCCTCCATAAACAGCTTTCATGTCCATGACATGTCTAATAGATGACCAGTTAATTCCTATCCCATTCAAGTAAGACTTGATCACTCGTTTCCAGTGTTCATAGTCTGCAACAAAATCCTCAGGCGCTGCTTTTCCATAAACGCCAACATGGGAACTTAATAACCAATAAGGTGACTTTTCCAACCTTGCTGGCCATTTCTCGGGCCACTTAGACCCACGTTCTGAAGCATCTACAGGTATTTTGTGCATGCATGTTTTCAGTGACACATTCCTATAAATAAGAATAAATTTCAAATGGCTGGTTTGATAGCTATATTGCAAGACGTTCATATCTATTAACAACAATGCTCTTGAGGTACATAAAACAAGCCACACAACATTATTTGTACTCATAAAGCTATATCAATAATTTACTTTTTAATTATATTATCAAATAACTAATTATTCATTAATTTCACTCATAGTAAATGCGCAGAAGGTTTTATTCTGAAGTGATAATGAAAAGATCAATGATATTCTTAAGGACACGAGATATGCTTTCGGTTTTTACAAGTAAATTATATACTATTTGGTCCAATTTAGAAAAAGAAAGTAGAAAAAAAACAGGATATTCAATAGCTAACTAAAAAAATGATAGTTAGCATTTTGTTAAACCAATCGATGGATATGATCGTGTCATCTTAACAGGAAGTGTGTTAATTTCGTTTTCAACCAGAATATAGTTCTACAGTGGAGCTAACAGTAAATTTTACCAGGCTGCATTCGGATCATCATTCTCGGGGCAGAGTGGAGGCTCTTGTTTTAACCTTCCATTGTAGCAGTCATTAGAAGTAGGCTTCTTAAATATTGCCACAGCTACCCTATTTATTGCATCCTTACTAGTTTTATTAACAAGTTCCCAGCACATAGCTCTTGTTAGTTCAACCATTGCTGCAGAAAATCCAAACAAATTGCAGCAGCTGTTAAACACTAGACGTCTAACACAATACCCATAGATAATAGGATTATACCTTTCCAAATTTCAACATCTTCAGGAATCTTCTGATAAACTGGAAAGGCGGACCACACAAAGAAACCGCCAGGTCGTAGTAAACGGTTAAGCTCCAAGAGGAGTTTACCACCTACATATTGCTAAAATAGATTAATATTCAAGCATAGAAATTTCATAAAATGCACTTCTAGTGACATTATTATGAGTCCAAGATGGTTCGTAACTAAAATTTTATAAATTGAGGCTATTTATATACCTTCTATGTGCCATGGAACTCTACATCGTGCACAATGAACAATATCAAATACTCTGCCAGGGTAAGGAAGTTTCTTAGTACCCATCACAGCGGACACCGCAGGAATTCCCCTTTCTAATGCAACTGTACTTGAGCTTCATGTTCATCTTTAGGTGCCAATGACATGGCAAGCACATTTCTGTCAAAAAGAAAACCTCCAAAGCTAGCAACCCCACATCCAACATCCAATATCACACGAGAGCGTTTTCCCCATGCTATATCAGGCATAGACTACAGAATAATAATCCAACATTAAGGGCAAGTTGAAAGAACTCATTGGAGAAGAGGAACCTTAATGCCATCATTGTTTTAATGTGAAATGGAACACCATGGATGGCAAACAAGCATTCTTTTTAAAATCATATAAAATATCTATAGATAGATTCATGTAATCAAAAGACTATGAGTTGTAAATGAGCCAAGCCTAAACAAACATACATGGCTTTTTTCGTGATCATTCATGAAAATTAAATTAACAGGTTTATAAACATCAAATCTAAAACTTCGACAAACAATTAAAAACTTGCTCAACAAGTAGAGGCCACACGGAAGGGGATGAGACACGGTAATCAATGATATAATGAAGTTTGAAGACAATAGATTAAACCTCTTCTATGAAGTCAATATAGTGAAGAGCACCGTGCTTGAACTGGGTTCCACCACCAGGAAATGTGAGGTATTCTCCAGTAACTTTCACCCAATTCTGATGACCTTTAATTTGTGCCAGCTGAGCATGGGGAACATTAGAGTACCAAATCTATAGCAGCAGGAAAACCTTCGTTAGTTCATCTCATTAAACATGAAATTGCAGTGAAAAAAAAAATGAACCAGCATATGTGAAGTACCCTCTCTCTGCTTTTCGGCCACTTAATAGGGCGTTTATATCCTTCAGGAAGAGGAACAAGGCAGGTAGGTGGTTCTTCCGGACAGTGCCTCTCTCGATGCTCATAATGTTTATTAGTACGGAGATGCTTAATTGCTTCCCAATTGTCAAGGCAAGGGATAAAATCAGGCCCAGCAGTAGAATTGCAAAGCTTCCAATTGTATTTATTGGATGGTAACCGATCCTTCTTTTCATTCTTTGCTACCGCCGCCTGAGTAGAGAATGATCCATTCCTAGTAATTCTCTTACTCAAAAGTTCAGAAGCAGAGGGGAAAGCTTCATTTACGTTTTGGCTTTCCACTTGAGGATTATCTTTTGCCTCACCAGAGCTTTTATTCGACTTTTTTTTATCATTTTGATCAAACTTCCCCTCTACCTGACCATCCACCTTACCTCCGTAAGTTTCAGAGGATTTTTCATCTGGTCTCTTTTCACCAACACCAGAATCATATTTCTCGCCATTCTTGTCAATAGAGACAGCTTTCTTGTTGCTTTCTCTTGGATCGGACGTTTTGTCATCAAGATTCTCTTCAGAACTCCCTAGTCCACCCAAATTCTTACCACCTTCAAGATCCTTTTTGTCACGATAGATTTTTTTGGACTCCTTATTGTGATTTTCATGAACCTTCCCATTTATTTGATCACCATTAGTTTCAGAGGAATTTTTATCCGGTCTCCTTTCACCACCACCAGAATCAGATTTCTCGTCATTCTTATTGGAGACAACTTTCTTATTGCTCTCTCCCAAATTAGACCTCTTGTCATCAGAGCTCTCTTCAGAACCCCCTAATCCACCCAAATTCTCACCATTGTAGTTTCTCTCTCTACTTTCAGAATCCAACTGCTTCGTATCCTTTTTAGACTCATTCAACTTGCTCTCTTCAGTGTTCTTGTTTTCTTGCGTATTTAAATTGCCATCATCTTTATCCGGACTCAAATTCGAGTCCCCTTTCGTGGCACGCTCGGGTAAATTCTCACTACTACTGTTTGTCTGTCCACCTTCAGAATCCAACTGCTTCTTATCCTCCTTAGACTCATCCAACTTACTCTCTTCACTATTCTCTTTGTTTTCTTGTGTATTTAAGCTGGCAGTTCCGTCAGCTTTAGCCAGACTCGCATTCGAGCCCTCTTTCCTCACATTCTCGGGTAAATTCTCACCGCTAATGTTGTCTATCCGTCCACCTTCAGAATCCAACTGCTTCGTAGACTCATCCAACTTAATCTCTTCACTGTTCTCCTTGTTTTCTTGCGTATTTAAGTTTCCAGTGGCATTGCCATCATCTTTCGCTAGACTATTGGAGTCACCTTTCCTAGCATCCTCTGGTAAAACCCCGGAGTTATTGTTAGAAAAAAACAGCAGCAACAATGAACAACAAAGAGCATAAGCTCATGAAAACAGCAAGCAAAAATTGATAGGCTAAAAAATAGCCGAATGAGAAAGTCCACACTTTCATTTCCATTACAAAATATATAAGAATTACATGGTGAGTCACACGCCATGATGCGAGTAAAAATTACATCAGACACTCCATTCTGTAGGCAGGCCATGGCTTTATGCTTCTTGGCTCGCTCCTCACCATGTTGCTTGATCTGAGCAATGGTTGGATTTGCTCTCAATGGTAGTTGCTCGACATCAACTGCACTCCACAGATCAAGTGCTTGGAGGTAAGTTTTCATTTTAACTATCCAAATGTGGTAGTTTTCTCCAGCAAAAATTGGTGGTGGAGGAGGTGCAAAGCTCATGTTGCTGAAACTAGTTTGACAAACACAATTTTTGAGTTTATTTTGAAACAAAAAAAAACTTAAACAACAGAGGTCCTCAAAGACAAGAGCTCTGACACCATTTGTTAGAAAAAAACAGCAGCAACAATGAACAACAAAGAGCATAAGCTCATGAAAACAACAAGCAAAATTGATAGGCTAAAAATAGCCGAACGAGAAAGTCCACACTTTCATTTCCATTACAAAATATATAAGAATTACAAAAATGGAATGTTTACCTAACAATTTCCACTAAATTTGGCAACTTGCCAATTAATAATTAAAAAGATGAAAGCATTATAACTATCATTATGAAAGCATATTAGTTATCATTATGAAAGCAAAAGATGAAAGCATTATAGCTATCATTATGAAAGCATATTAGCTATTATTATGAAACCAAGTTGCATATCAACTTGTTTCAATTATAGCTATCATTACAAATATTAAAAATAAACAAAATAAATAAAATAAACAAAATGCACCAAGTTGCTCCTTTGTTGCTTTACAGTCCATGTTCAACACTCCTCCTTGGACTGTAGGCAACAAACACCAATTGATTTCCTTAGAAATTCAAACCTGATTGTGCCAAGAGGCTTTGTTAAAATGTCAGCCAATTGATCTTGTGAGCTGCAATGTATTAGACTCACTTCTTTGGATTGGACAACTTCTCGAACAAAGTAAAACTTGAGCTTAAAATGTTTGGTTTTGCCATGAAAAACAGGATTTTTAGAGATGGCAACTGTTGACTGGTTATCCACCAAAATTTCAGTAGGCTCGAGCTGTTCTTCATTCAAATCACATAGCAACTTCCTAAGCCAAATGGCTTGATTTACTGCTGCAGCTGCTGCTATGTATTCGGCTTCAGCAGTAGACTGAGCAACAGTTTGTTGCTTCTTTGAACTCCAACTGAAAACTCCCGAACCAAGTGTAAAGAAGTAGCCTGAAGTACTTCTCATATCATCAGCTGATCCACCCCAGTCACTATCTGAGTAGCCAGTTAATTTCAGCTCACTTCCTTTCTTGAACATTACACCAAACTTCAAAGTACCTTTGACATACCTGAGTATTCTCTTTGCTGCTTTCAAATGAGTTGTATTGCAGCTGTGCATGAATCTAGACAGTAGACTAACTGAATGCATAAGGTCAGGTCTGGTTGCTGTCAAGTAAAGTAAACATCCAATCAGGCTTCTATACTCCTTTTCATCCACCTTTTCTTCATTTCCAAAGCTGCTTAGTTTCTCTCCCACAGCTAATGGTGTGCTCACTGGTTTGCTGTTTTCCATATGAAACTTAGTGAGAATTTTCAAGGCAAATGCATGCTGGCTGATAAAAATGCCTTGATAAGACTGGTCTACTTCCATACCAAGGAAGTAAGTCATGATTCCCAAGTCTGTCATGTCAAACATGTCTTGCATATTCTTCTTGAACTCCTGAATCAAATCGACCCTGCTTCCAGTCACTAATAGATCATCTACATATATTGAGACAATCAGCAAAGTCTCATCTTTGGACTTCTTTATAAACAAAGTTGGCTCACTCAAACTTTTCTCGAAATTGAGCTTAGACAGGTAAGCATCTATCCTGTCATACCAGGCTCGAGGAGCCTGTTTTAGTCCATAGAGTGCCTTCTTCAGCTTGTAAACCTTGTCCTCCTTTCCTTGGACTTTAAATCCATCAGGCTGTTCAACATAAATCTCCTCTTTAAGGAAGCCATTCAGGAAAGCTGACTTGACATCAAGCTGATGGACCTTCCACTGTTTCTGTGCAGCCAAAGCAAACAGGAGCTTTATGGTGTCCAGCCTTGCTACTGGAGCAAATGTCTCCTCAAAATCAATGCCAAATTGTTGATTGTACCCTTTCACCACAAGCCTTGCCTTGTGCTTGTTCAAAGAGCCATCAGCATTGAATTTGGTCCTGAAAACCCATTTGACACCTATGACCTTCTTCTGATCAGGTTTGTCTACCAGATCCCAAGTGTCATTCTTATGGATCATGTCGATTTCAGCCTCCATAGCCTTCTTCCAGCTCTTGCTTCTTGCAGCTTCTTCATAGCTTGAAGGCTCAACAATGGCCACATTGCATCTTTGGTAGATATCAGCTATAGACCTGGTCCCTCTCACAGGAGTATCATCTACATTGGCATTACTGACTTCATTTTCTGCCAATTCCAGATTGTTGTCAATCTGCTCTTCTTCAAACTGACTTGTGTTAGAGCCATCTAAACTCCAAAACCTTCCTTCATCGAATTTGACATCCCTGCTTACCAAAATCTTCTTGGTTGAAGGATCAAATACTCTGTAGCCCTTCTTGCAGCTACTGTAGCCAACAAATATACCAGGAACTGATCTCTTCTCAAGCTTGGTTCTTCTTTCTGCAGGGACAAGTACAAAACACATGCAACCAAACACTTTTAAATGGGAAACTGTTGGTTTAAGATCATACCATGCTTCAAAAGGAGTTTTATCATTTAAAGCATGTGTTGGCAGCCTATTGAGCAGGTACACTGAGGTGTTGACACCTTCAGCCCAAAAAATGTTTGGAAGCTTGCTTTGAAACAACAAACACCTGGTCATGTTCATCACTGTTCTGTTCTTCCTTTCACATACTCCATTTTGCTGAGGAGTATACACTGTGGTCAATTGATGATGAATCCTAGCCTGCTCACATAGCTTCTGAAATCTTTCAGACAAGTATTCAGAACCATTGTCTGTCCTCAAGGCCTTAATCCTGCAGCCTATTTAATTTTCTGCCAATGCCTTGAACTTTCCTAAAACTTCAAACACTTCTGACTTTTGTTTCATGAAATAAACCCAGCAAAATCTGGTCAGATCATCAATAAACAGTATAAAATACTTACTGCCATTCAGTGAAGGAGTCTTCATTGGTCCACAGACATCTGAGTGCACCAATTCAAGTCTTTCTCGAGCCCTCCATGCTTGGTTTACTGGAAAAGGCAACCTGGCCTGTTTACCAAGCTGACATACTTCACAAACAGACTCATTTGCATCAACCTTAATCATGTCCTCTGTCAAACTCATCTTGTGCAGCAAATTGAGTGACCTGAAATTGACATGGCCAAATCTTCTATGCCACAGATCAGCATTGTCAAATGAACTTGTATAGGCTCTTCTCTCAAGTTGGCTCACATCCAACATAAAACACCTATCTGCCATGGGTGCTGAAACAACTTCTCTACCAAGAATATCATTAATAACACAAGAATCATTCTTGAAAACTAGAGAGTAGCCTTTCTTAACCAGCTGACCTACACTAAGTAGATTTTGATCTATTTCAAGTACATAAAGCACATCTGAAATAACCTTGTTACCTGAACTAGTGTTGATCACAACATCACCTCTGCCTTTAGCTTCAATCAGATTCCCATTGCCTATTCTGACCTTTGAAGCAAAACTCCTGTCAAGATCCTTGAACAGGCTCTCATTTGATGCCATGTGATGTGAGCAGCCACTATCCACAAGCCAACTGCATTTGGATTTGCTTGTGGTTGTAGAACATGAGGCAGTGAAGACATGCTCCTCCTGAGCTTGAAGATCTTCAGCAGTCTTGGCTTGTACTGGTAGAGTTTGTGACTTTTCTTGATTTCTACAAATATTTTCATGATGACCATACTGCTTGCAGCTCTTGCATTGGATATCTGGTTTGTTCCAGCAATACTTCTCCAAATGGTTAGTTTTCTTGCAGTGAACGCATGGTGGAAACCTCCTTCTACCGACATCTTTCTTTGATCTTTCCCTCTTTTCAAACCAAGGCTTCTTAGCTTTTTGACTTGAGCTGGAGCCTTCTCTGACCTTTGCTTGAAAAGCACCTTCAGGACTTTCCTCCTGCCTACTTGCTCTTCTCTGCTCAAGTGCATAAAGTGAGTTAACCAACTCAGACAAAGAAATGGTTGTGAGATCTCTCGAGTCCTCCAATGAGGAGATTTTTGACTCAAACCTTTCAGGTAAGGTGGTAATAACCTTCTCAACAACCCTGCTGTCACTGAAATCTTCTCCAAGGAGTCTAATATTATTGACAGTAGCCATAATCCTATCAGAATATTGCTTGATAGTTTCTGACTCCTTCATCTTCAAATTTTCAAACTCCCTTCTAAGATTAATTACTTGTTGCTGCCTTGTCTTGTCTGATCCCATGAACTCCTCTTTCAGCTTGTCCCAAGCTTGTTTGGGTGAGTCACAGGCCATGATGCGAGTAAAAATTACATCAGACACTCCATTCTGTAGGCAGGCCATGGCTTTATGCTTCTTGGCTCGCTCCTCACCATGTTGCTTGATCTGAGCAATGGTTGGATTTGCTCTCAATGGTAGTGGCTCGACATCATTTTCAACTGCACTCCACAAATCAAGTGCTTGGAGGTAAGTTTTCATTTTAACTATCCAAATGTGGTAGTTTTCTCCAGCAAAAATTGGTGGTGGAGGAGGTGCAAAGCTCATGTTGCTGAAACTAGTTTGACAAACACAATTTTTGAGTTTATTTTGAAACAAAAAAAAACTTAAACAACAGAGGTCCTCAAAGACAAGAGCTCTGACACCATTTGTTAGAAAAAAACAACAGCAACAATGAACAACAAAGAGCATAAGCTCATGAAAACAGCAAGCAAAAATTGATAGGCTAAAAAATAGCCGAATGAGAAAGTCTACACTTTCATTTCCATTACAAAATATATAAGAATTACAAAAATGGAATGTTTACCTAACAATTTCCACTAAATTTGGCAACTTGCCAATTAATAATTAAAAAGATGAAAGCATTATAACTATCATTATGAAAGCATATTAGTTATCATTATGAAAGCAAAAGATGAAAGCATTATAGCTATCATTATGAAAGCATATTAGCTATTATTATGAAACCAAGTTGCATATCAACTTGTTTCAATTATAGCTATCATTACAAATATTAAAAATAAACAAAATAAACAAAATAAACAAAATGCACCAAGTTGCTCCTTTGTTGCTTTACAGTCCATGTTCAACAGTTATCTTCGAATTGCACAGTGTTATTGCTGTCATTGCTATTGCTGATTATTGGTGTAACCTGATCGTCGAGATCGGTTTTCTTTTCGTGGGCCACATCGTCCACGTTTTGGTCGGGGATAACTGAGGATGAAGTCATCATCCAAATCCCAACTAAACATAATCCCACGAAAACTACAATGGTGACGGTGGAACCATAACTCGAAGATGATGACCTCCTACCATTAGCATTATTATTGTAATCTACTCTACCATATTTTCCTAATGCCATTATCACTATTCCCTTCTTTTACCAATCAATTCTTCAAAATTTTCACTCCTGGAACAACAAAAACAAAAACTATATATATATATGAACAATCAAATCACTGAAAAAAATAAGACAAAATTCATATATAATGAGACTAAAAATCTACATAACCCAATTACAAATAACAAAATTTGAATCTGAATAAAACTCCACTTTCACCGACAAACTAAAACTTTAGTCGCAACAACATTATTATTTTTTTATTACTATTTTATGCTTATGTTTACACTCATTAATTCATAATTGAATAAAATAAGTTTTTCAACCACATTTTCTATTCTTTATCATCACGTTGATTAATCCATTTTTACCTATTATTGTGAAACGATGCCAATGAAAGAAACAGAAAATAAAAAAGAAGGAAATAGAAAACACCGTCGTCATTCGTCAGTGCATTAGATCGACAAAAGGCGAAGAAAATCGTATCGAAAACAAAAAAGAAGAAGATACCTGGAAACAAAAAAACAAAAAAAAAAGAAGCAAATGAACAGATTTGGGAAAAAAAAAAGAGAGCTTAAACAATCGCTATCGGTTCATAAGTGTTGCAGTAAGGAAAAAAAAAACAAGAAAGGCAGGGAAAGGAAAGATTGATACGTAGAAGATTCCAGCTTTTAGCTGTCACCGGAAATTCAATAAGTTTTTATTGTTTGTTTGTTTAATACAAGCGTCCTAAAAATAATAACGAAAACTGAAAAATGAGAGGGAAAAAGGAATGCACGGACTCGTGTGGAAGACAATACGGAGAGAACCACGGGAAAAGCAAAAGGCCGCGAAATCAGTGGGGGTAGTTCTTCTTTCGTTTCTCCCATTGTTCCACCTAAATTAAATAAATTGGTACCATAATTTTAAAAAATTACAACTTAATTGTCTTAGTAACTTGATATATTAATCTTCTAAAAATATTTACACTAATTGAATACTTTTTTTCCAAATTAAATTAAATTTAAGTTACTTCTTTTTTGCATAATCATATTATCTCTACTAATAAAACAAATCTGAATTACTTCAATCCCTTTCATTTACAAAGTATTAGATATAACATCCCTTACTCAATCTATTAATAAATACAATTAAATAATATCATATTAAAATTTTAACTTAAGGGTTTAAAAAGTCCTCAAATTTAAAAAAAAAAATCAATTAAGCCCATGCTTTTTTTTAACTCAATTGGGTACTTGAACTTTCAAAATACATCAAAAAATGCCCTCAATTTTTTTCAAAAAAAGCAAGTAAGCCTTTTTTTTTCACTCAATTGGGTATTTAAACTACCAAAATGCACCAAAAAGACCAAGGACAAATCTAGGGAACTGGCAGGAAAAATTATGCTAGTTGTAAAGTAGAAAATTATGTGAACTGTATAGTAGAAAATTACGGTGGTTGTGCAACAATAAATCATGTGAACTCTACAATAGAGAATTATGTGAACTGGTGAGTTGCCAAATAAAAATACGCAAGCTATGTAAAGAGTTACAAGCTACGCAGGAAATTACATGAACTATGCTGCCAAAAATACAGTGCTTTTCTGAAAGTTTTGTAACTTTAAAATTGAAATCAATGAATTGACAAGTCACATAAGCATGTTGCGATATTAATTTAACAAAACGTATGAGTAAGTTGCGATCTTGAATCGGCAACTACAAGATTCTGAAAATCTTGAAAATTTTAGATTGTGATCTTAAATCAACAAATCGTACGAGAAAGTTGTGATCTTAAATCGGCAACTACAAAATTCTGAAAATCTTTTAAGTGATTGGTTGTGATTGTAAACCGGCAAACCATAAAATTTTAAAAATCTCATAAGTAAAAGGTTGTGATCATAAATCGGTAAACCGTAAGATTCTAAAAATCTCATAAGTAGGAGGTTGCGATAAAAGATCGACAAACCAGGAGATTTTGAAAATATTATAAGAGGTTAAGATCGTAAATTGGTGAATTGTAAGATTCTGAAAATCTTGTATATGGGAGGTTGCAGTCGTAAATCCGTGAACCGTAGGATGCTAGTGCTTGTCAGCTAACTTGAAACTATAATAAACAATGGGAACAAGCCTCATTCAGTCAATTAATTTAGTGTGCTTACACAGTATTTCTTTAGATGGTAGACGTTCCAAGTGTGAGGATGAATCTAAAGGAAATAAATTCAGGAAACTTAACTAACTGAAACTAAGATATATTAAATACAAAGATAGACTGAACATCACATATTGAAATTGCGAAATACCTGGTTGCTTTGTGTTGAGCTTTGTCTAACTCTTTTTTGCTCATTTCTCCATTCTCTCCATGTAGAGCTCAGCGAGATCTCTTAGCTTTACTAACTAACATGACGTTCCGAAGATAAACCTTCCTCTTAGAATTGGAACCTTCCTACTTTTAATCTATGCCCATGATAACTTGGATAATACCTCTAACATGTTGCTTGCCTCTATCTGCACTCTACGATCCTGACCTTTCCTGTGGACTCGTACTGTAATCTTTGAAAGCTTCACGAACTATAGCCCTGCAAAAAAAAATTGTTTTGTCCCCCACTTTGTACCCGCGAACCTTGTGGGGCATATCCTAACTGCCCACGAGCACTCCGCTACCCTCAAAGTTACCTATCTCCCCAATGAAAGGGGTTGGGAGTTGATCTTTTTATTTCTTCCGCTTCTATAAATTTGTGAACCTTTTTATAAAGGTTAACAAGATTTTGTGGCTTGTTATCTGTGAACGAATATTGAACAAGCTCATTCAACACACCCATGATGAAAGCATCAATGGGCCACCGATCTTCCAGATTTTGTGTATTCAAGGTCGCTGCATGGAAATGTTTTATGTACTCATGTAAAGATTCTTTGTTCTTCTGTTTGACTAACATTAAGCCCACTGGCCTACTCATGATTGTCTTGTGAGCACAGAATCTTCCTAGAAACATCTAACCTAGCTACGTGAAGCTCCTAATAGATCCCTATGGCAAAGACAGATATCAATCTTTGGAACTTCCCCTCAAAGTCGTAGAGAAAGCCTTACACTTCGCAGCATCCAAATCTCCTAGGATATTCATATAGTCATTGTATTGCATTAAATATGCTTCTGGGTCCCTTCTTCCCTCAAAGACTTCTTTTGGCACCTTAAACTCCAGGGGTAAACCTATAGTTACAATTTTTGAAGTTAAAGGATTGTTGGAACAAAAAACCCAATCCATATCATGGACGTACAGCTGTAATGCCTAGATGTCCCAACGCAAAGCGTCCAGCTCTTGTTTCCATGGCCTTGCATGCGCTCCATAGCCCTCCTCTTGTAGGGGCTTGGTGTTATCATGATGACCTAAATGAACTGATTGCATCTTCTAGACCATCTCTTCATTTTACCTTAGTTACTCTTGATAAAAAAAAATTATTATTGCTTATAGTTGGTGTTTTGCTAGGACATTTGCTCATTTAAAATGTGCATATGCTTTATATGCTGACGAGCTATTATTAGAGAGTCTCCTGGTTAGATAGGTTGGAAATCTCTCAATCTGACGAAACATTAAGGTTGAAAGCATGGTGGGTTTTTTGCTGATCTAAGTTGTCCAAGTTTTCAGGCCGGTTCACGAACCAATCCATGAATGGGTCAAGTTCATCGGGACGGTTACTAGCCTTTCCTCTCACATTCTAGTTTGAAAAAGGTGTGTTGGGGGATCTCTTGTTTGAGTGAGCCATATCAGTTTGTGTTCAGTCTAAAAGCTAGAAGTGTGTCCACGTTCACCGCACCAATTGTTGATGGTCTTTTTTTTAGGTCTTCTCTCATGGAGGCTTTTTTTCATATTTGTGAGGCATAATCCCTAATGTGACGTGATAAGGGTAACTAGATGAAATACATAATGACACGTTACCCCCTTAGGCTTGACACGTATCCTTATAGATATCCTTGTTGAGATACTACAGTGTGCAAGGCAGTGTCGCGAAGTGTCGAGCTGTTGTCAAGAGATAGCGAACCAGTAACCTAGCGAGCTAGCGAACGGAAGAGTTGGTGAATTGGAGGGTGGCGAGCTATTGTAGGGTGGAAAGTTGGCTACATGGCAAGCTAGTGAACTAGCAAGCTGAAGAGTGGTGAGTTGAAAGGTCAGAAAACTGATGAGCTAGCGAGTGGCAATATATTGGGTCGAACTCTTGGTGAGGGTAAATTAGATCTCGGGTTGGGTCGTGATATATCCTATAACAATTCCAAAATTTTCACATTTCATAATCATATAATTTATATTTACTTTTCAAATTTACTACTCAACCCTTAGAATTTAAAATTTTACAATTTGGTCCTTACATCAATTTTTATCAAATTAATCACTTAACAAATCGTTTTCAACTTACCCATCCAAATCATATTCAAAATAAATATTTACCACTTTCAACATAATAAATACAGAATTATGTCATTCAAAATAATTAATTTCAAATTAAAATATTCTTAGTAAAAACACTTACGCTTTCTTACTTTAAATTATTCACTTAAAATCATCCGCCAAATTATTCATAAATTCTTTCAGCATCTACCTCATACATAAACATAATATTTTCTTAACTTAGAGTATATAAAATAATTATACAAAATTAATTTTATAATATCTCATCAAATTAAACACTAAAATAAATATAACATAATAATTTGAACTACTTACAAAATGTATGGCCTTTCACTTAAACTCACGTAACCCTTAATACTAAACTTTTATAACAGACCAATCCACTACTCAACATTCATGTTTCTATTGATATCTCATTCATTGAAATTCATAATCAAGTTTCGTTTAAAATTTCTGAAACAAGACATCCCATTACTGATATAAAAAATTTTATCGAAATTTTTAAATAAACCAATTAATATAGTAATTTCTTCAAATCATTCCTTGACATGATGTGTGGTAGTTTTGACCTTTTTTCCATTAAAAATTATTTATCTTTTAATACAAAGCTCATATGATGTTGTTATTTGTTTCTCTTGAAAATAGACTCATTAAGTGTTTTATACATATTCTGGCAAAAAAAAGTGTTTTATACATATAAAACTCATTTCCTAATTATTTTTGTACAATTGTTAATGATTTTTCAAGGTCAGAATAAGGGAACCCAAAATCATTCTGACCTTATTTCACAAAAATTAATATATATCATTTAATACAATCATAATGCTTACACAGTTTCTTCCATGAAAAGCTAGACTTATTGGGCTTCAATTTCATGGGTGGTTCAACATTTAACTCAATTTTTAAAATTTTCAGTGAATTCTAAAATTTGAATTAAGGATGCTGTCCAAAAAGTTGATTTAGCATAATTTCTAACATTTTAAATGAATCATATTCTTCCACATAATTTAACTTTTCAAGCCCTTATTATAATCATCAATGTTTAATATGATTAACATAATTAAATTCTTAGGTGAAAAAAGAGTTCATTAAGTACTTACCTCTCTTTTAGCTAGAACCTCACTTTCTTTATTTCTATTCTCATCTCTTCCTTTCTCACTCTCTTCACAATCTTTCACTTTCCTTTCAACTTTATTTACTTCTAATTTCTTATCTCTCGCCTCTAATATGCTATAGAAGCTCTTCAAGACCTCTACTTCCTCTTTACTCTTTGGTGGCTAAGGAAATTTTCAAAGTTCTAGGATGAATAAATGGAATTTGGTGAGAAGTGACCAAATTGTAAAAAATTGGAAAATTTTCTTTCTATTTTAATGGTGATAGCGTTAGAATGATGAAGCATGAAGATAATGTTTCCATAAAAGTATCTTTATTAAATGAATTAATAAAATATTAAAATACAATATAAAAAATCTATTAGTATAATTTCAATTCAATGATCAAGATCTTTTTCTTACTTTTCAATTTAATCTAATGGTCCATATTTTGTCAACAATCATGAGATATTTATCATAATTATCTAATTGAGTAATGGCCATTTTGGTCTTGAATCTTTGATAAATTCCATCCATATTTCATGATACACTTTTAGTGAAAATTTTATTTAAGTCCTTCCACTTTTTCTTATAATTCAATTAATCCTTTCATATTTTTAATTTCCATGCTTTTGCCCCTACACTTTTCATATTCTTCGATTTAGTCAACACCCCGAATTTATTTCTTGCAACACATGAATCTTTTCAATTTTCTCCAATATCCAACTATCTTCTATACTAACACTGATAATTCCTATTTCAATACTTATCGATAATTCACATCTCATACTTATTTCTTAATGCCTATTTTATTTATTCTACTTTTATATGACTTAAAATCCTTATTTCTTTAATAAACTTATCATTTATCCTTAATACCTTAATTCATATTTCTAAAATTCTAGGGCGTTAGAAATAAATATAATGATGGGGTATTTGTATTATATATAATTAAAAAAAACTTAGGTATTGTGAGATTTGAACCTAAAACACAATAAATTTTAAATCTTTAATTATACCATTTCAACCAAAGCTTCATTTGTTATTTTATATAAACTTTTACTACATATAATAAATACATAATCTTTTCACTTAAATCGTGGGTCTGTTATAACCTTGTCATAATTAAAAGTTTATAATAATATTTATATATGTTATATTAATATGTATAAAGTAAATAAAAATTGTCAATCTAATTTAGACAAAATTGTAATAAATACTTGTACAAGTATGGGCCCTAAAATTCAGCCCTAAAACATGAGTTTTATTAACTTAAATTCATCGAAGTTGCTCTTTTTTGGCTCAAAAGATCAATCAATTTACGACGAGTTTTTGAATTGGATCTAGACATCTTTGGGTTGATATGCCTTTATAAAGTTCAAAGATTTATCTCTTAGCTTTAAAATGCACATTGAATAACTTGATTTCGAGTTCAAGAACTCAAGTTATGATCGTTTTAGTGAAGACTGCGTGAGTAGAATTTCAGGATGGGATTATTATAAGAAATTATGAGTTTGGGTTTTAATTCGAGTTTAAATCATATTGGGTTAGATTTTTAGTGTAACGCCCCAATTTTCGGGAATTCTGTGAATGTTGGCAAAATTTCATGCTTTGATTTTGTCATTTGTGAGTGAAATTATGAAATAGAACCTATGTGAAAATGTTTGAAAATGCTATAGGCTAAATTGAAGTGGCCAAATAAATAGGAGTGCAAAATAGGAGGATTTGCATGACAAACCTCCCATTTTACATGAAGTGGCCAGCCATCATGTTGTTGTAGACAATATGAGCACTTGATATCCATAATTCATGGTACAAATTGATAATGGGTTAGGTAAATGTTCCATGATAATGGATTAGGTAAATATTCCATGATAATGGGTTAGGTAAATGTTCCATGATAATAGTTTAGGTAAATGTTCCATGATGGGCATTTCATGTCTTTTGTATTAAAGAATTAAATGGATGAAATATGAAATTTTATTAAAAGAAAAAGGGGTGAAAAGAACAAAGTTTTGTCCATCTTTGTTCATCATAGCCTAAAGCTAGAGAAGAGAAAGGAGAGGAGAACGCTCTTGAATGTTCGGTCACTTGGGGAAGAAAATTGAAGGTAAGTTCATGGTAGTTTGCTTCTATCTTGATGTTCATGAATTCTTCTTGATTCTACCTTAACTCTTGAAGCATATTTTGGTTTTTAGTTGTGTTGTGAGCATTTAGTCATGAATTAAAATGAAGGAAATGGTTGTTGTTTCATGTTCTTTTGATGAAAAATGGAAGATAGGTGAAGTTGAGCCAAACAAATGAGCATGCATGTGCATTAGATGTTAAAGGGAAAAATCAGCTAGCATGTTGTGCTTTAAAATGATGAAATGAAGATTATACTTAAGTAAAATCATAGATATGTGATTATTGATTGGTGATATACATGTTTAAATAACAAGCATGCAAGTTAGGTGTGAAAGAGTGATTTGGTAATAAATCTGCTTGGGACAGCAGCAGTAACGTGACTTTGGAAAATCACCATAAATTGTGGGAGATGAGTTAGAAGCTGCATAAATTATGTAATTAAAGCTTAATGAGTCTAGTTTCAAATGAAATAAACGAGAACATATTTTGAATTCTGTACAATGAGAAAGTTGATTCGTAATGAAGAGTTGTCAGATTAGTCAAACAGTGAAATATGGGAAACTCTAAGAAAAATCTGGTATTGATTGGCCATACCAAAAATTCTGAAAATTTTATGGATAGAAGATATATGAGTCTATTTTCAGGGAAAATTAACGGCACTTGATTTGGAGTTTCATAGCTCCAGTTATAAATAATTTAGTGACTGTTGCTCAGGAAGACAGCTTGCAGTGAAATTATGATTATGTGGTAAACATTGACAAAAATTTGTTAATGAGTTACTTATTGTTTTCTTATAAGCTTACTATGATCTGTAGGTGTGGTTGGCCGAATATTGTAAGGGGTTAATACGTAGTTCGTATTTGAATAGTTAGATTAATGTGTTAGTAATCCAATTGTAGGCAGTTCGTGTGTGGATCTCGTCAGCATATCGTCGCAAACAGGTGTGTAACTAACACCCTCTTTCTTAGTCTGGATCGACAAAAGTCAAAAAGCCGAAATGCCGAAAATTGGTATTTTGTAGATTTGCGAGTGTGCGAATGCTCGTGAGGTAAATCGATTAATGTTTTTGGTAAGCTGCAAAATTTGGACTGCAAAGTGCATGATTTTTGTGCCCTCGACATTTTTGGGCTTAATGGGACAAAATTGGAATGATGGGTCAACGGGCCCAATTCGGTAAGAACCCTCGGTACGTGATTCTGTTAGTACGTGAAAAGTAGGAATATGCATGAAAAACCCTAAAATAGATAAATTACTGAAATACCTTTAAAAGTGGAAATTTATAGTTTTACCCCTAGGAGATAAATTACCGAAATACCTATAGGGTTAAATTGACCTAAATGCATGTTTGACTGTTGTTATTTACTGCATGCCATGTTGTTATTATCTGATGCATGGGATTGGGATATTGATGGAGGAAGTACTGAAAGTGGCTTGTCCACGTACTGGAGGCTTTGTCTCAATTTACTGTTAACTGAGCAGCAAGGCTGCAACTGTGGAGTGTTGGGCTGGGTGGGTTGAGCTATTCCCCACATGGAGTGTATGGCTGGTACGGGTGGAGTGTAGTGGTTGGTGGGTTGAGTAGTCTCCCCAAATGGGTTTGCATATGTTTACTGATGTTGCATGTATTTTGAAATGGGCCTACGGGCCATACTGTTATCTGAATAAGGGGCTAAGGCCCAGTTTATTGTAATCTGAAAAGGGCTCTGGTCCAGTACCACTATTACCTGAATGGGCTTAGGCCCAATAGGCTTGAGCTGACTTGGGCTTTGAATGAGTTTTCCTTACACACTGAGTTTCCCCAAACTCACCCCTTTTATTTTCATCCACGCAGGAAATCCCCAACCATAGTGGGCTTGGAGCTATGAGGGAATTCGAAGTGGCCACCCGTTCTGAAAGTTTGATTTTCTTCTGGTGAACTGGACATCCTTTTAATTACGTTTGAGGTTTTGGGCTTTTAAATGTAATAAGGCCGCTTATTTATTTTTGATGGTTTTTATATGTTTTATTAAGATAGGTAATATTTATATTTTAAATGTTGAAATTAGATAGCTTTAGGGCGCGTTTTCAAAAACAGTAATTGATTTCAAAATAACACGAAAACAAGCAAAGCTTCCGCAATGAAGATATTTTCTAAAATTAATCATTTTTCCTAAAAAGGACTTAATCAAATCGGTTTCCTAGAAATATACATGATGTTAAGGTATGGCAATGGCGGTTTGCATGTCTAGGATTGGATCCGAAGGGAGTTTGGTACTTAAGCAGTCCGATGGGCTCACCTCCTCTTTCCCGGTTTCCTACCTGGTGCACAGCTTCCATTCACTTTAACCTATAATGAAATCATCTTTTAAAACACTCAGTAAGTTTTCTTTCTGGATCGAAAATGTTTTGAATGCTTCGATGTGGCATGTCGGATCCGGTCATAACGTTTGGGCCGGGTTTGGGGTGCTACATTTAGTGGTATCAGAGCCTAGGTTGCAACAACTCGGCTGTGGAATGGGTTTACAAAAAAAACAAAGATTTTCAAAAACAAAAAAAAATTATAAAGATTGCGAAAAATGCGATTTTCAAAATTTAGATCATTAGAAGGTGGCATTCCGAATCTCCGGCCCAAGCTTGTAAGTATTACTCTGAACTTTTTTGAATATTTTCCTGAATTATCTGTCTATACTGAAATCCTGCTAGGATACTCTAGATAGGATGATACTGAAACTGTAGCTAGACTTCGATTCTGCGAAAACAAACTCTGAACTACTGTCTGATTCATAAAACATCTGTAATAAACACTGGAATATTAATTGATGTATAAAAATTCGTAATCAAGGTAATACGATATGAGTACAAGAGGCTGTGGACGGAGCCGAGGTAGTGCTCGAGCGAGATCTTCGTCTTCGAGACATATGCCGGCGGTGGATGCACCGGTACCACTGACAATAGAGGTAGAGTCTCATGACCGCGGTGCCGGGAATGATGCCTTGTCACAGGCAATGCTTCGTGTTCTGGAAAGGGTTGCTGGGGCAAGTGCAGGCAATGGAGTTCAGGGATCTATTTCTGAACGACTTCGGGCCAACGGAGTGGAGATCTTTAGGGGCGTGTCTGGTATAGCCCCGAATATGGCAGAATATTAGTTGGAGGCCACAGAACGGATTATGGACAACTTGGACTGCTCTGCGGAGATTGTGAGTGGAGTATCTGTACTAAGTCCTTTGGGTCACTCGGTTAGGGTAGACAAATTGTATAGGAATGTACCCTTAGAAACTCAAGGTAGGATTTTCCCTAGAGATCTGATGGAGTTATCGTTCAGAGAGTTTGATCTCATTTTGGGAATGGACTGGCTTGTTAAGCATAAGACGACCCTGGATTGTGCTGCTAAACGAATGGTGTTAAGGACCACAAAGGATGATGAGGTTATGGTGATAGGTGAGTGAAGAGATTATTTGTCCAATGTGGTGTCGGCTTTAAGAGCCGAAAAGTGGATTCGGAAAGGTTGTGAAGCCTATTTTGCATTTTTAAGTCAGTCAGAAGACGAGGGACTGACAGTGGATAAGGTTAGGACCGTAAAGGAGTTCCAAGATGTTTTTCTGGAGGAGCTTCCAAGATTGCCTCCGAACCGAGAAGTTGAGTTTAGAATAGATTTATTGCCTAGAACGGCACCCGTGTCCATCGCACCGTATAGGATGGCACCGAAGGAGTTAGTGGAGTTAAAGGCTCAAATTCAAGAGTTGTTGGATAAGGGCTTCATTAGGCCAAGCGTGTCTCCATAGGGAGCACCAGTACTATTCGTGAAAAAGAAGGATGGTACGATGCGGATGTGCATTGATTATCGCCAGTTGAACAAACTGACGATTAAAAATAAGTATCTACTGCCAAGGATTGACGATCTGTTCAACCAGCTTAGAGGAGCTTTTGTATTTTCCAAGATCGACCTCCGATCTGGATATCATCAGTTAAGGGTCAAGGAGACAGATATCTATAAGACGGCATTCAGGACTCGGTATGGTCATTACGAGTTTTTGGTTATGCCATTTGGACTGACGAACGCTCCTGCAGCATTTATGGATCTGATGAATCGAGTGTTCCAACCATTCTTGATCGATTCATAGTCGTCTTCATTGATGATATCCTGGTAAATTCTGAAACTGAAGCGAAACACGATGAGCATCTCCGTATAGTGCTGCAAGTGTTAAGGGAGAAGGAACTCTTTGCGAAGTTCAGCAAGTGTGAATTTTGGTTGAGGGAGTTAACCTTCTTAGGAATGTGGTCTCTGCTGAGGGGATTAAGGTGGACCCTCGAAAAATTGAAGCGATATTGGAATGGAAGCCGCCTAGGTCAGTATCAGAAATACGGAGTTTCCTAGGACTGGCAGGATACTACAGAAGGTTTGTGGAAGGTTTTTCTGTGATGGCAGCACCTTTGACAAAACTCATAAGGAAAGGAGTATCGTTTGTATAGACTAAGAAGCAGCAGGAAGCTTTTGAGAAGTTGAAGAAAGTTCTGACTGAAGCACCTGTGTTAATTTAGCTAGAGTCTGGGAAGGATTTTACTGTGTACAGTGACGCATCACATGTAGGCTTGGGCTGTGTGTTAATGCAGGAGGGTAAGGTGGTTGCATATGCATCACGACAACTTAAACCTCACGAAGGGAACTATCTTACTCATGATTTGGAGTTGGCGGCAGTGATATTTGCACTTAAGATTTAGAGACATTACTTGTACGGGGAGAGGTGTATTATATACACAGACCACAAGGGTTTTAAGTATTTGTTGACTTAGAAGGAGTTGAACCTTAGGCAAAGGAGATGGATTGAGTTGCTTAAGGATTATGACTGTTCGATCGAGTATCACCCAAGCAAGGCTAATGTGGTAGCCGATGCTCTAAGTCGTAGAACTGTATCTGATCTGAGAGTAATGTTTGCTCGTCTGAGTCTGTATGATGATAGAAGTTTGTTGGCTGAGTTGCAAGTGAGGCCAACCTGGGTGGACCAGATTAAGGAAAAGCAGTTGGAAGATGAGTCTTTGGTTGCTCGTTTTCAACAAGTTAAAGAAGGGGAGGCTTCTGAGTTTGGGTTAAATGGCGAAGGAGTTTTGTGTTTCTGAGGAAGAATTTGTGTTCCGAAGGACTCTGATTTGAGGCAGACAATATTGAAAGAAGCTCATGGAGGACTTTGTGCCATGCACCCTAGAGGGAACAAGTTGTATCACGACTTACAAGAATTGTACTGGTGGCCTGGACTTAAACGAGAAGTAACAGAGTTTGTAGGGAAATGTCTGACATGCTAGCAAGTGAAAGCTGAGCATCAATTACCCTCTGGACTGTTACAGTCAGTGGGAGAGGGTAACCATGGACTTTGTGAATGGGTTGCCCTTGACACCATCAAAGAAAGACTCGGTGTGGGTGATTGTGGATAGGTTGACCAAATCGGCCCATTTCATACCTGTTTGTATTGACTTTTCACTTTAAAAGTTAGCCAAGTTGTATGTGGCGGAGATTGTGCGACTTCATGGAGTCTCAGTTTCAATTATTTCTGATAGGGATCCCAGATTTACATCTCGGTTTTGGCAAAGGTTGCATGAGGCGTTGGGGACGCGATTGAATTTTAGTACGGTTTTCCATCCCCAGACTGATGGTCAATCGGAAAGGGTTATTCAGATTCTAGAGGACATGTTGAGGGGATGCATGATTGACTTTTGAGGTAGTTGGGAGGATTACTTGCCGTTGGCAGAATTTGCATACAATAACAGTTACCATGCGAGTATTCGAATGGCACCGTATGAAGCACTATATGGACGAAGGTGTCGTACACCTAGTTGTTGGACTGAACTAGGAAAGCGACAAATTCTTGGACCAGAGTTGGTAGTTGATACTGAGGATAAGGTTAGAATAATTAGGGACCGGTTAAAAGAAGCATCTGATAGGCAAAAGTCGTATGCAGATTTGAAGTGTAAAGAGATTGAGTACTCAGTAGGTGATATGGTCTTCTTAAAGGTTTCTCCTTGGAAGAAGATATTAAGGTTCGGTAAGAATGGCAAGTTGAGTCCGCAGTTCATTGGGCCTTATCGGGTTTTGAAGCGAGTAGGCCCAGTGGCTTATCAATTGGAATTGCCTCCAGAGTTAGACAGGATTCACGATGTTTTTCACGTCTCCATGTTAAGGCGTTATCGTTCTGACCCTACTCATGTCGTGCCAGTTGCAGAAATTGAAGTTCAGACTGATTTGACCTTTGAGGAGGAGCCTGTGCAAATATTGGCTCGAGATGTTAAGGTTCTCAGAAGGAAATCTGTCCCGTTAGTGAAAGTACTTTGGCGTAATCATGGAAGGGAAGAAGCTACTTGGGAATCAGAAGAGACTATGCGTCAACAATACCCTCAACTAGTTGGATCAGGTAAATTTCGAGGACGAAATTTCTTTAAGGAGGGTAGAGTTGTAACGCCCTAATTTTCGGGAATTCTGTGAATGTTGGCAAAATTTCATGCTTTGATTTTGTCATTTGTGAGTGAAATTATGAAATAGAACCTATGTAAAAATGTTTGAAAATGCTATAGGCTAAATTGAAATGGCCAAATAAATAGGAGTGCAAAATAGGAGGATTTGCATGACAAACCTCCCATTTTACATGAAGTGGCCAGCCATCATGTTGTTGTAGACAATATGAGCACTTGATATCCATAATTCATGGTACAAATTGATAATGGGTTGGTAAATGTTCCATGATAATGGATTAGGTAAATATTCCATGATAATGGGTTAGGTAAATGTTCCATGATAATGGTTTAGGTAAATGTTCCATGATGGGCATTTCATGTCTTTTGTATTAAAGAATTAAATGGATGAAATATGAAATTTTATTAAAAGAAAAAGGGGTGAAAAGAACAAAGTTTTGTCCATCTTTGTTCATCATAGCCTAAAGTTAGAGAAGAGAAAGGAGAGGAGAACGCTCTTGAATGTTCGGTCACTTGGGGAAGAAAATTGAAGGTAAGTTCATGGTAGTTTGCTTCTATCTTGATGTTCATGAATTCTTCTTGATTCTACCTTAACTCTTGAAGCATATTTTGGTTTTTAGTTGTGTTGTGAGCATTTAGTCATGAATTAAAATGAAGGAAATGGTTGTTGTTTCATGTTCTTTTGATGAAAAATGGAAGATAGGTGAAGTTGAGCCAAACAAATGAGCATGCATGTGCCTTAGATGTTAAAGGGAAAAATCAGCTAGCATGTTGTGCTTTAAAATGATGAAATAGAGATTATACTTAAGTAAAATCATAGATATGTGATGATTGATTGGTGATATACATGTTTAAATAACAAGCATGCAAGTTAGGTGTGAAAGAGTGATTTGGTAATAAATCTGCTTGGGATAGCAGCAGTAACGTGACTTTGGAAAATCACCATAAATTGTGGGAGATGAGTTAGAAGCTGCATAAATTAAGTAATTAAAGCTTAATGAGTATAGTTTCAAATGGAATAAACGAGAAAATATTTTGAATTCTGTACAATGAGAAATTTGATTCGTAATGAAGAGTTGTCAGATTAGTCAAACAGTGAAACATGGGAAACTTTAAGAAAAATCTGGTATTGATTGGCCATACCAAAAATTCTGAAAATTTTATGGATAGAAGATATATGAGTCTATTTTCAGGGAAAATTAACAGCACTTGATTTGGAGTTTCGTAGCTCCAGTTATAAATAATTTAGTGACTGTTGCTCAGGAAGACAGCTTGCAGTGAAATTATGATTATGTGGTAAACATTGACAAAAATTTGTTAATGAGTTACTTATTGTTTTCTTATAAGCTTACTATGATCTGTAGGTGTGGTTGGTCGAATATTATAAGGGGTTAATACGTAGTTCGTATTTGAATAGTTAGATTAATGTGTTAGTAATCCAATTGTAGGCAGTTCGTGTGTGGATCTCGTCAGCATATCGTCGCAAACAGGTGTGTAACTAACACCCTCTTTCTTAGTCTGGATTGACAAAAGTCGAAATGCCGAAATGCCGAAAATCGGTATTTTGTAGATTTGCGAGTGTGCGAATGCTCGTGAGGTAAATCGATTAATGTTTTTGGTAAGCTGCAAAATTTGGACTGCAAAGTGCATGATTTCTGTGCCCTCGACATTTTTGGGCTTAATGGGCCAAAATTGGAATGATGGGCCAACGGGCCCAATTCGGTAAGAACCCTCGGTACGTGATTCTGTTAGTACGTGAAAAGTAGGAATATGCATGAAAAACCCTAAAATAGATAAATTACTGAAATACCTTTAAAAGTGAAAATTTACAGTTTTACCTCTAGGAGATAAATTACCGAAATACCCATAGGGTTAAATTGACCTAAATGCATGTTTGACTGTTGTTATTTACTGCATGCCATGTTGTTATTATCTGATGCATGGGATTGGGATATTGACGGAGGAAGTACTGAAAGTGGCTTGTCCACGTACTGGAGGCTTTGTCTCAATTTACTGTTAACTGAGCAGCAAGGCTGCAACTGTGGAGTGTTGAGCTGGGTGGGTTGAGCTATTCCCCACATGGAGTGTATGGCTGGTACGGGTGGAGTGTAGTGGTTGGTGGGTTGAGTAGTCTCCCTAAATGGGCTTGCATCTGTTTACTGATGTTGCATGTATTTTGAAATGGGCCTACGGGCCATACTGTTATCTGAATAAGGGGCTAAGGCCCAGTTTATTGTAATCTGAAAAGGGCTCTGGTCCAGTACCACTGTTACCTGAATGGGCTTAGGCCCAATAGGCTTGAGCTGACTTGGGCTTTGAATGAGTTTTCCTTACACACTGCGTTTCCTCAAACTCACCCTTTTTATTTTCATCCACGCAGGAAATCCCCAACCATAGTGGGCTTGGAGCTGTGAGGGAATTCGGAGTGGCCACCCGTTCTGAAAGTTTGATTTTCTTCTGGTGAACTGGACATCCTTTTAATTACGTTTGAGGTTTTGGGCTTTTAAATGTAATAAGGCCGCTTATTTATTTTTGATGGGTTTTTATATGTTTTATTAAGATAGGTAATATTTATGTTTTAAATGTTGAAATTAGATAGCTTTAGGGCGCGTTTTCAAAAATAGTAATTGATTTCAAAATAACACGAAAACAAGCAAAGCTTCCGCAATGAAGATATTTTCCAAAATTAATCACTTTTCCTAAAAAGGACTTAATCAAATCGGTTTCCTAGAAATATACATGACGTTAAGGTATGGCAATGGCGGTTTGCATGTCTAGGATTGGATCCGAAGGGAGTTTGGTACTTAAGCAGTCCGACGGACTCACCTCCTCTTTCCCGGTTTCCTACCTGGTGCACAGCTTTCATTCACTTTAACCTATAATGAAATCATCTTTTAAAACACTCAGTAAGTTTTCTTTCTGGATCGAAAATGTTTTGAATGCTTCGATGTGGCATGTCGGATCCGGCCATAACATCTGGGCCGGGTTTGGGGTGCTACATTTGGCTTAATTTTTATTATATATGAGCCCAATATTGTAATTATTATGTAACGACCCGAATTCCAGTGGTGTAAAAAAATGCGGTTTTGGAACTCCATTCTTGGTATCGTAATATCATTGGAACTGACTCAATTCTCTTCATTTCAACACTGCCAGGAGTATCACGACTTCCATGCTTCGATATCGCAATATACCCCTCTTGAGTGATATTTTCTTCACGTTTGGGCCATTATATACTCCCTACAACATTCAATCAACTCATTAAGTTCCTTATGATGCATTTAGCCAACTCGAGTCTCAAAAATAACATAAAACAAAGAAAATCACTTATTAATGCAAAAAGCTAAACTCAAGAAAACTATACTAAAGACGTCTAAATTGTTCGAGAATAAGCTTTTTAAGTGTAACGGGAAGCCTAATTTGACATATCAAATTACGCTATGAAAAGATAACTTGTATTAATAGATAATTTAAATATGTTTTTAGTCTAACCGAAAACAAGAAAATCGATTGAAAGACTAATATGTTGTTTATCAAGTCCAATTGGAAGATACTTTGTCTTGAGCATTGGAGGAGATGACTCTTAGAAGATAGAGACATATAAGTGATTGACCAGGCTGAGTAGAATATGTCCTAGATTCGTTTATGGATTTATTCACTTGTGACGTTCATAGTGTAACATACGTATCAAAAGCTAGTGTGTTGGTTATACAACTTCTACGGTATGTGGCATTATTCCACAATAGTGGAATTCATAACCCAACTAAATGGTAAATGATATATTCTCATTTGCATTACAAGATAGATTAAGGTAAATGAGGCCATGAGTCATTTGTGTTATTATAAATGACTTGATTACTATTTGATAGTAATTTATTATGTAATGATTATCATGAGATAAAATAGGATCATATTGGGAGAACAGATTTATCCCAAAAAGATTAAGGATATCCTATGAGGGTAACACACTTATGACAAGGTCATTGGACAAGCATTTATTAAGTAGCTTTTGTAATGGTATGTAATTGGAGAGAACTCAGCCACGATACTAAAGTGAAATGACTTGGTGACTAAATAAGTTTAAAATTAAGAGGCGAAAAGCTTGAACTTAATTATAAATTATTTGAGCCTTAATTATTTATATCCAATCTGTGTTTGGTTCGTGTTGCTCAAGCCCACATTTGACATAATTTGTGAAACGAGGATAACGGAGAAAGTTATTTAATTGAAAGCAAGTACTAACTCGATTCCATCTCATACAAAGCACATGTACTATTCAATTAAAGTTTATTGTTATAAATATTACAAACCTACTCGATATTAAAATTTTTTAATCTTTTGCTGTAACTATAAAAACCATTTCCTGAATCAGATTTTTTCAACAGCATAAGTACCAGTAGCTTGGTCTTTGGGATCTGGTTCCTTCCTTAAAAATGTGATCGTTGAGCAAGTGAATATCAGACCAAAAATGAAAATGGTTCGGTACCTCTTGAGTTGGGAGTCCGGTATCCGATCCCCATGGCAAAAAGCTCACTACTAAGGTCTAATACCCTTTATGAGTATTTGTTCCTTTTGGCCTAGGTACTGCACCCAGATTGAAAGTAGTTAGAGTTTTTATTTGAAATGAATTTTGAAGTATTTGACTTATTAATAAATATTAAAAATAACTTGAAAATAATTTCTTAAAACATATCTTACCAAATTTGATTAAAGGATTATTTGTTACATTAAAACATTGAAAAATTAAAACTAACATATTTAAAAATTCAAAAATATATAAAAAATTGTATAATATATAAATTACATAAAATAAATATAAAAATATAATATAAAATATAAAGAATTTGAAATTTTGAAAATTTTAAAATATAAATAAATTATAAAATTATTAAATTCAAAAATTAAAATTTTTTATAATATATAAATGATATAAAAAAAGAAAAATATAAAATTATATAAAATATAAATAATTCAAAAAAGGAAAAAATAAAAAATTTATATTAAAAATTTTAAAATCATTTAGAATTTTAAAAAATTTCAAAAAATAACACTTAAAAATATGTTTTTGTTTGTAACAAATATATATTATAGAAAATTTATAAAAAAAATAGTTTTTTTTCAAAAAACTTAAAAGTAATATATATTTGAAATTGAAAATTTTTTTAAGAAAATATTAAAAAATCAAATTAAAAATTGATCAGTCAATATCAACTGACATCGGTGAAGGTTAGATCAAGCAACAATCAATTATTGATTAATGACCATGTTAACAATCAATGACCACACCATTGCCATATAAAATAAAATAAAGGGCAAACACATGCTACGTTTTCATTAGTTGGGGTACCACTTGTTTTTTTAACATTGTTCACTTTTTGGACTAAAATCTACAATGGAAAACTAGTTTAGACGTCGAAATGAGGGAAAAAAAAGAAGATTGAAGGTCACTTTGACACATATTTTCATATATTTAAAATTGAGTCCTCTTAGGATCTGTTTATTTACCAGGAAAACAATTTTCTGAAAATATTTTACTAGTTTTACGCTGTTTGTTTGACTGAAAATATATGTATGTAAAATGTTTTCAAAAACACGGGTAAAATATTAATGCTTTTACGGAAAATGGCTTACCGATTTTTTTTTCCATAAGACATTTTCCAACTCTCACCAATCTCTCTTAACAGTTCTTCTCATCTTCCTTCTTCTTCATCCAGGTAAGTTTCCTCCTTCTACTTCTTCTGTTTTTCATCTTTTATTTCAATTGCTGTGTCCGTCGCATATTTCTCTTCTCAGGGCTGCTGTTTCATTTCGCTCAAATCTTCCTCTTCGCAGGGTCTTGGCTTAAGGTATGACATCTTCTTTATGTTCATTTTAACCGATAATTTTGGCAATTTCCTAGAATTTTATTAGATGATTTCCGGAAAATAATATCCATCATTAAATTGGGAGAAGCAGAAAATGAATCAGCCCAAAAATCTATGGCTGCTTTCACCTCTTTCTCTCTTCTTGGGTACTCTTTTATCTGTTTATATTTTGTTAATGTTAAGGACAGAGTGATAAAGTATTGATTCTGGGTATTTGATTTGGACAGTAATTATGCAACAACTGGAAGGATTATTCCAATTGTGAAAGCCTCACCACGACTTTCTTCTTCTCCCACCTCCATCAATTTTCTAACAGCAAATCACTTACGCAGGTATTTTCTTTTCTTTTTATTTGGTTGGGAAGTTCTCTTATTTCGGCATTCAATTGATGATTACTATTATTCTTTTCGTTGTCAGTTGGCTGATCAATAATGGGGGTAGAGAGAAGGTTTAATTGGGTTCTAATTCATTGTAATAAACTACATATGTGCTGTAGCGATAATTTTTTTCCTTTCAAATTGATATATAATGTTTGCTTAGATTTTCAGTTTTGTTTTATTTTGGATGGCAATTTTCTGAATTCGCTTTGTTTCAACTGATTTGTTCTATTTATTCATAGCTGCTTCCTAGGAATTTGGTTTTTTATTTTTTACTTTTAAATAGGCCAATATTGATGAGCCATGATTACAATTTGTGCACTCTGCAGGTTTGTAATCTTGATAGGTTGATTACAAGTGGCAATTAATGCATTCTTTTTTGTTTGCCTTTGTGGATAATAATTTAAGATGCGAAAATCTTCTGCCGAAATTTGATTAGTACATTCCCCTTAAGTAGTCTCTATTTTACAACCCTTAAGGTTCATCATCTGATTTATATTAGTTTGAGAAGTTGCAGGTTCTGAGCCCCCCTCCTTCTGTTTCCATTGAACTTTCTTACTTTTTGTTGTCACTTCCAGCTGATATGCTTTCATAATCTGTATAGAGAATTTGCACTTGAAGTTCAGACTCATAATATGTATAGAGAATATTGCAATTGAAACTTAGACTGTTCATGGTTAAACTTTATAATAAAATTGAGTATAACTTGTTGTTGGCCTCATGTACAGGCACTGACTCGTGCTAGGGTCCCCATAGTAAAGCTTATGGATCCAGTGACTGGAATTTCCTGTGACATATGCGTAAACAATGTTTTTTCTGTAGTAAATACAACGCTTCTACGAGATTATGCAAAGATCGATGTAAGATTATAGCAGTTGGCTTTTACTGTGAAACACTGGGCCAAGACCAGATGAGTGAATGCAACTTACCAAAGGACTCTATCTAGCTACGCGTGAGTTGTTTGCAACTATAATGCTATTCCCATAGCTAGCAACATCATTCCTGAGCAGCATATTTCAATGGTGTTTGTGGTTAGTCTATTTGGTTTGCTTTGAAATGAATAAAAACATAGATAAAAGTATAAGCTTATAAGCTGTGATGATGCCAATTTAGGTAGGATTCATGTATCTAGAGATAGGTAGGACACATTTCAGGTATTGCTTAATTTAACTTGCAGCTATAAAGTCACCTGTTCTTGTTAGTTATTTATTTATTTTTATTAATTATTATTTTTAACTAGTATTTTCTTTGTTGGTATGTTTTGATGTGCATTCATTTCTTACAGCAACGTAGACCTGCTATCCTTCCATGCTTGCAGGTGTGTATGCTTTTTGCTTCCCATATCAATTTTTGTTTTTAATTAGTATTTGGATTTTGCCCTATCTTTGCTACAACATTGTTGGTGTGGGCATTCTTTAACTATTAGCATATATTCATGATTATGCAAATTCAGTAATATCTGTACGCACAGGAAGCTTGATCAGGTGAGATGCAAACTATTATCTTTCAGGAATGCTAATAAAGTTTGAGGTGAAAATATAAAATGTTTTCATGGTTTCTGAACTTATAAGTGCAAGTTAAAATTCATGTATCTGGTTTCGTTTTAAATGCTTTCTTTGGGTATTAGTTGCATCTTGTGGTGAGTGAATTAAAATATTAACAGATCCCATTTACTGTTGTAAGTTCTGAGCAGGGAGAAACATGAGTGCACTCTTTTAGAATGGCTTGTAATTTGCAAATGGTCAATAGATGCTATATTTGGTTTTGCATAAACCGAGGACTAAATAGTTGTAGGTGGGGATAAAATAAATGAATTCTACAAAACAAAAACGTTTTTAATTTGATGACTCCATTTGTGCAGTAAGGGAGAAAAAGACTGGACAAGAAGAATTGGCAATGATCGTCATTTAATCTGCATAGAGGATCCGTTTGTGGTATCTCATGACCTTGGTCGAGTGGTGGACAAGTTCAGCATTAAAGTTCTAAGAGAAGAGTTTGAACGAGCTTATGTAATGTAGTATGATCCAAATCTTTGGATAACACTCTTTGAACCTTACGTCATTGGGTAACAAAACATTGTCCAAGTGTGTTAGAAAATTAATGGTTAAAGCTATTTGGTTGGTTTTTATAATCGGCGTGCTTTGTGTCCCCCATAATCTTCAATTTTGTCTTTTTGAGTTCACATCCATTTTAAAGAAGTTTAAGCTTATTATATGTAATCAAGAAAAGAAATTTCTAAACATTTTATGGATGGATGTTAAACAAGTTGTAATTAATTGATTGATAATCTATACAAACCCTGTATGATCCAAACATATTTATATCAAATGAATGTGTTATATCGTATTTGTGTCTTCAAGTGAAACAATAAAAACAGTCTTATTATATACATCTAATAAATCATTGCAATATATGTAAAAATAATTTAAAATATAAATTTATTAATATATATATATAGAATAAATTCAATTAAACAATGAAAAGATAATAAATTCTTAAATATATATTTGTTTAATTTAAAACAGTTTTTATGAAATATTTTCAGGAAATCTGTCAAATAACAGAAAATATTTTACACAAATTCATCCAAACACTAGAAAAGTAAATCATTTTCAAAAAAGCAAATCATTTTCCAGAAATTATTTTCCGAAAAATATTTTATTGGCAAACAAACGAAGCCTTACTTTTATTTTTAAGGATTTTGTTCATTCTACTTTTTTTTAGATTTAAAAATGTAAGTTTAATTGTTAATATTATTAAAATTCTTCTATTAAATTCAAGTCAATTACAATATTTTTTTTTGTTACATAATTACCAAGTATGTATTTTTCTATTTCAATATGTCACACTAGTAGATTTAACAAAAAAAATTAACGATTTTAATAATTAGATTAAAACTTTTAAATCTGAAAAATAGAAGAACTAAATTCTTAGAATAAAAGTAAAGAAACTAACTTTTAAATGTGGGGCATATCTAATACTATTGTTTGAGTATTTTACTGAATTGGTGTCACTTTGAACTAAGTCACCAATTTAGTTATAAAATTAAAAAAATATCCCTTTTAAAAATTATAATAATATTATTATGATAACACTTTTATCTTTCATAATTTTGTATCATATTTAAATAAAAAATTAAAAAATTATGAATTCAAAGATGAAACAAATGTTTAATAATATTAAAATACAAGTTTATTACCACTCCATCTATATTCATTATTTGATAAATTTTAAAAGAAAGGGTAAACCACACCGTTAATCTCTAAAAAAGGGGTCACTCCCATTTTGGTCACCCCAAATTTTTTTAAATTTAGCTACCAAAATAGAAATTGATCAAATTGTCACTCTACTGTTAAATGGTATCGAAAGACTAACAGTGCATTTGTATGAAAAAGAATCTGAAGTGACCAAAATAAGAACTACCCCTATTTAGTGTGATTGACGAGAATAATTTACTCTAAAATATTGACGAGAATAATTTACCCTAATTTTAGAGTGACTAAAGTGAAAATACATAATTAGTCTTCCAGTGCCCTTTAAAAGTGACCAATTTGATTAATCTGTATTTTGGGTGACCAAATTAATAAAAGAAATTTGAGTGACCAAAATAAGAATGAGAGTAATTGGGTAATTTACCCTAAAAGAAAATTAAATCGTTTTCTTGCATTTGACCGGATGTCAAGATTGTAAACTGCAAACTTAATGTAAACTTTGAGCTGGTTTGGGTGACCGTCCTTAATGAGCATTGAGTCCGTTTTACTACAATTTTCTTTGATAAACAAATAAAATTAAACCTTTTTGAGAATTCCCTAAACCGAACCCTTCTTCCCTCTCTAGTCATTCATCGTTGCCAACATGCCAGCGGTGTTGGAAGAATTTGAGCCAATATTCGGCGAACCCAAGGTCGAATGGACGGGTACTTATTCGGGTTTGGGCCAATCAAGCGCCTTCGTTTTCTACGTTCATTCTCCTGATTCATCTCACCTAAGGATTTGCGTCTCTGATTTCCGCCACACCACTTGGGAGTCCGTACGCTCCGTTTCGCAGCTTGAGGACATGGTCTTCTTCGTCTTCTTGATTTGCTTTGCTGGATTTTTTATTGATTTTTTTTTGTGCAAATAATGGTTTAATGTGCAGAGGGACAGTGTTGGGATAGGCGGTTCTTGGTCTGAATTCATTCACTATCTGGTAGCCTCCATTAAGTCTGAAGATGTAAAGCTTCTCTTGGAAGCACTTCCTGACTCAAATGGTAATCAATAATATTCTTTTTTTATTTGTTCGGTTTTACCCTCTATGAGGCTGCAATCTAGATCTTTAGCTTTTGTTTTAGCAGAAAAATTTGAGTTGCTAGTTGCCCAAATTAGCTAATTTTATTGTGGAATTTTCCAATTTATTTAGATTTTAGATAAATAGAATTTATGGCATGAAATTTCACAGTAAAAAGGAAATATACAATGCCAAGCATATTGATACATCTTTTCCTTAGTTATATTTTGTGCTTCCAATTGTTATTTTCAATTTCATGAGAAGTACCTAAGGTAATGGTCGGTGATCTCATATCCACTGTGATGTTAAATTTTGCCCAACGATCAACCAAAATAATTATGGTTCCAAAATTCAACAAAATTGTACAGGTTGAAATCAAAGATCTAGCAATACAATAATGGTAAATTTGATGATTATCTCTTTAAATTCCCTTTGGATGGTGTTGGGAAAGTATTCCCACCAGACTTGCCCTTGTAAACTGGTTCTAAATAATTTTCATAAACTGAAACTCCAGATGAGCCAAGTTGGCTCCTTTGACTTGCTTGGAAGGAAGGATGAAGAAATTTAGACTTGGGGAATGAATTATATGAATGCATTTCAATCTTAAACCTTTTGGATTTAAGAAAAAAAAATAGCAAACGAATTCAATTCTATTGATATTTGTTCTTTCTATGGTTCAGATACTAAATCTGCAAAGTTAGTTGCTCAGAAATCAAAAGGAATGCCTCGCATTTCCTTTTCCCTCACAAAAATTACTGGTGCTGCTGCTTCAGATGCTGTGGCTAATCTTTCACAGGAACTTTTTAAAGCATTTAAAGGCTTGCAATATCTATTTATGGAAGGTCCTATTCTCTTTGCTCATCCCTAGAATCACTTGTCATTTTCTCTTCTTTTTTGAAAGCAACTTTATAGCAGTTTCTTGATTTTTCTATCTTGATTCATAGTTATCCTATACTAATTCTTTGTAATTTTGAGGCACATCCAGTTCTACAATGTTCCTAGTTTGTCAATACCATTGGAAGGAAGGGAAAATTTAAAAAAAAAAAAATTCTTGCAGTGATCTTGATAACTGACTCTTATGTTTAGTTGGGGGAAAAAAGGAACATATAATGTTTAATAATTTGTATACTTCTATTGTTAGTTAATCCAAAAGTTTTGTCTAGGCGGTGAAATCATTTTTGGAACAGACAGTTCTCTATTTTCTTATGTTGGACTTTGGCTCCTGTCATTTCTCAAAATATTATTGCTGAGGAGTTTCAGATTTGGTGCCACAAATTGATATCCAAATCTAATCTGTATGCTTCTTGAAATGTCTGGTTTTTAAGGGGTTATTAGTTTGGGAATTAATTGTCAGGCTGATTTTGTAGATTTGTAGGGAGAGATTTGCCCCACTATAGAATTTAAGAAGATGCTTTGTGGTTGAAAATTTTATCTTTTTCCCTCAAAATCCTTATCATGAAAACCAGGTAGGATATGCTGCTTAAATAAGTTCCCAAGAGGACCATTAAGGCACTTTTAACTCCATACGAGAAAACCTTATCTATACAGTATCTTCTCAATGGAGGGTTTTTATTTTTGGTATTGAAATTGCTTCTCTCTAGGTGCAGATTCCATACTTGCAACCGCATATTTCTTTACAGTGCATCTGTTTTAGATGAAATACTTACATCCATGTCTTGGTTGTAAAAGCCAACTAAGTGTTTATTGTCAAGTTGAACAAAAGTGAAGTTTCTGGGATTTAAATCTCTTCAAAAGAGAAACTAACTAGCCATGAAGGCAACTGACTTATTTGTTCTGTTTTATGCTCTTAATATCCACGCAAAATTCATTTTTCCTGGATATTACAGGATTCCCCTGATTTTCGTGTATAAAGTTTAAGTGTAAATAAGAAAATTATTTATTAATTACGCATATTTATTACTTACTAAATTACCCACTCATTGATTATGTGGACATCATGCCTTTGACCTTTGCTTGGAAGTAGAAACTCAATCTCGTTAGAGGCCTCAGGGTTTTATTTTGGGTTGTGGTATTTGTTTGAGACATTTATCTTGTTTGACTAAGTTTTCTATTAATTTCAGGAATTGTCTTGCACATAAAGTTCAAAAGCGTCTAACAATTGTTACATAATATATTGAAAGTTAGGAGTCTCCATTATGTATACCTCATTAAAGTGAGATTTCTTTTTTTTGATCTCATGTTCAACAAAAAATGTCTCTTCCCTAAGGGCTTCCATATTCCATAGGAGTTCTTAATATTTGCAAATATCTATTTTATAATTTATTTTTCTTTAACCCTTTGACTCTCTCACGTCTATAGCAAGTTTTATGTTTATTATTTAAATTTTCTTATGTAAATAATATTACTAGAAAATGTATTAGAAATATTATTGTTTTCGATTAGTTACAAATTTTTGTACCTTCATTAATTATTGTTTCCTGCTTGATTTCTCTTAGAACAAGAGCGCTGTTTGCAGTTGACAAAAGTGATATCAGTTGAAAAGGTATTCTTGATATAATCTATTTTGGTTTTGCTATCCCTAAGCAATGATAGTTTTAAGGCTCAATAATCACCAACTTGGGGGGGGGGGGGTTGAATTGGTATTTTAAAAACTTTAAAAAAATATGATAAACAAAGGAGAGACAATAATTTATAGAGGTTCGGCTCCAATTGCCTACCTCCACTACCTTAGCTTACCACAACTAAGGATTTCCTAAATTCACTATATTGCAAAGATAATGTTTAACCTTTGCAAAACACCATCTTTCCACTAGGCAAGATAGAGCCACTTCCCTTAATATTTTCTATCCAAAAATTTTAAGCAAACTCTTACAAAGATGAGAAATAAGAATAGGGATTAAAGACTCCTCTCAAAGGAAGATATTACAATGATAAAGCTCACTCAATAACAATATAACACTTGAAAAAGAATAAAAAAAATGGTTGCTCAAGTGTGTGTATGACGAATAAGGAGAATATCAATAAAAAGATTGGAATTTTGTGCAATTGACTTTACAAGCTTGTTTCTTATCTTCAATATTGAGCTATTGACTTGTATTTATGTCTTCTAACAACCATTGGGACGTTTGGAGATGGTGGGAGCAAATTAGAGTCGTTGCTGCAATTAATTCGTGCATTAATTGCAGACTGCAGACCACTTAAATCGGTACAAGTGGACTTGTGCGGCAGAAGTTTTAAAAATTATGATCATTGGAGCCATGAGTATAGGTAGAAGTCCACTTGTATCGGTAGAAGCCTGAGGGTTTTTAGGGTTCAGACTTGTACCAATAGTTGTGTCGGTAGAAGGTGCAGGGTAGACCAAAAATTGCTCATTGACTTGGTTGTATTGGTAGAAATCCCCCTAAGTATTGGTTAAAGTCTGATGCTTGGCTTGAAAGGCTCCGACTTACTTCTACCAGTAGAACTCAACCCAAGTATCAATACAACTGGAGTTGTATCGGTAGAAGTCTGGGAGAAATCTTGGGGTGGTCTCTGACTTGGTTCTACTGATACTTTTATGTACTTTCTACTGATACTTCTATGCACTTCTATTGGTAGAAGTGTCCCAAAGTTGTAGAATTTGACTTGAAACAATATTTTTCTAAGGCATTTTATAACTTAAATCATTTGATGAGTTTACAAACACTTGAAAATAAATTTACAAGAGCTTATATTAATTGATTGCAAAGTTGGCCGAGGAGAATTTATAATTTGACTTTGTTATATCAAAACATTTGAAAAAGTAGGGCTAACGTATAGATATACGAATGCTTATCCCTCTGGTAGCGGTTGTGTCTTTTAGTTGGTATATATCTGTGTTTTTATTAATACTTTTAAAATTCATGTGTAGTAGCTATAAAGAATGATATTATTGTAAATAGCCTTTCTATTTACCAGGAAAAGAATGAAATCTTTCACAGCCAATTGGAGCTAAATTCAAAGAGGCAAAAGTTACAAAAAGCGATAAATTCATTAGATAAAGTAGATTTGACAAATGGCCAAAATCCTCCAGGTAAATTTTGTATTTACTTTTGCGAGATGCTTTTGTGATTTTTCAGGGTTTGTATGTTAACTTATATCTTCAATTTAGCAGTGAATTCATTACCATATGATTTAGATTTTCTTCTTTTTTAATTTTTTATACAATGCCTATTTCTACTCAACTCTTTCTCAACTCGTAAATTGGAAGAAAAGTGCGAAGGTTAGTTTCCATTTCTGTTGCGGTTGAAAAATGCTTTTCAAAAGTGCTTTTCAAAATGTTGTGAAAAAAAATAGTTAATTTTTAGTGTTCTCCATTTCTATCGAAAATTGCGGTTAAAGGTTAAAATGCCTTTTCCAAACATAATAGCAGAAAGTAATAAATTATTTAAGTTATATGATATTTAAATAATTTAATATAATGATACATGAAATATAAATTTTAAATATCTTTTAAGTAATTAATATAAATTATTTGTAAAATCAATGATATATAAAATTAAAAAAATTAACTATAAATAAGATTTAAATAATTTAATATAATGATGTATAAAATAATCTAATTTTTTATATACCTTTTAAATAGTTAATATAAGTAAAGATTATTTTGATAATTTTCATTTCCAAAAGCAAAAGTCAAAAACTAAAAACACCTAAATCCCAGGTTTTGCGTTTGAGTGGAAAAGCACTTTTGACCACACTTTGGACTACTTTAGCAATGCTTTTAAGAAGCACTTCTGGGACAAAAAGCGTTTTTGACAAAAGCTCAAATTTTCTACTTCTGTGTTTGGCCAATTTTTGGTTTTTGAAAAGCACTTTTTCTCTCAAAAGCGTCTTGTTTAAGAATGCTTTTATCTCAAAAGCACTTTTTCTCCCAAAAGTGCTTCTTAGGCTAGCCTTTTGGACTCCAAAAACCAAGTGTTCTTTGTTGCTTCTACAATGGAAAAGCACTTTTAAGCTAAAAGTGCTTTCCCACTGCAATGGAGAACACACCCTTAAGTGCGATAGAACTCACGTCCTACTGGCTATTGCAATAGTAATGGTGTCAACTAAGCTAAGGCTCAATCCATTGATTTAGTTTGTTTTTGAAAATGTTGAGATTATATTCCAACTGAATCTGGACAGTACTTTCTTTATTGAAAGAAAGAGAAACTGGAATTGTAGTTTCTTGATTGTTCAAAGGGAGGAGGGGAGGGTGAGCATCTCTCACTTTCTTTCAGTTAGTGATCTTTTCTACTTTGCAAATCTGTTTTTGTCCTTTCTCAGTATCTGCACTAATAGTTTGGCTTTCTTAATTTTCTATTTCTGTTTTTCTATACCCCTAATTTGAGCTGTCATGGAATTGGTTTTTTAAGTAAGCGTTTTTGCCCCCTTCCTTCTTTTTTCTCTCTTTTCAAACTGGACACCAGGCAAACAGGCAGCTCAGAGTCCTGGCCCAACAAAAGTGACTAAACGTCCTGTACCTACACATCGCAGGTATTTATCATCATTCTTATTAAGATTCTTAATTCTGCTGAATCAGTTGATAGCAATGACTTAAAATTTGGTGTTGACAGGGCAAAAGCGAGGGGCATCATTTTGCAGGATAGTGAAAACGAAAAGGATAGCTAGAAGATAAGGCACTCTTGTCAAGTTTGGCATATCATACAGCAAATCTTACAATTTCACTAACGTTGGCATTTTCATTTACTATACGAAGGTAAATTTTTCACATTTATACAAAAGAATGAAGCTTTTAGTATTTTAGGATGTTTAGCGCATTGCTAGGCTCCTCCTGCTGTATCTCAGTTATGTTACCTTTAAATATTGTGCTCTTGAAAAACTTCTAGATACTTGGCCTCATTTCACGCTCAGGATTGTGCATATTAGTATATTTCTAACCTTCTATTGATTGTACTGGAAGACATGCATGTTTGACCCATAAAGATTTCTCACATAGGAAGTTTGTAAGTAGCAAAAGCAGTCAAGAACCCTTTTTTCTTTCAGGTGTGATTTTGGGCTACAAAGCAGGGTCAGTCCTCTTATTTTTGAAAACCTCACCTTTCCATGTTAGCAGTCTGTTTATTTCACAGAATAATTTTTGGAAAACCTTGCTTTGAGAGAGCCTTAATTGTAAAGAGATGAAAGGTCTTCTTTTTGAGTAACATAGCATGAGATTCTCTTTAGCTCAGCTTTATTAACGGGGCTTTGAGATGACGAAAATTGAAGCACTTCCATTTCCCGATTGGGATCACCTCCATTTCCCGATTGGGATCTTAAATAGGAAAGATTTTGGGACCAACTATGGCGATAATTTCCCATGGTTTTGATTTGCATTTACATTTTTTAGGACAGATTCTTGGACATCTCCGATCATGCCTAATTTTGATCTTAGCTGCAATCAAATGCAGCTTAAAATGCAATGCCAAAAAATAATGCAAATGACAAGCTTCCAAATTCAAATCTTTTGGATGTTACCTTTTAAAACTAAATTTGGAGTTTTAAATGTACTTGTACTTTACTTACATGCATTGGGGAGAAAATAGGAGATAAGGATAATGCACAAGGATTATGTGGGAAACAATAAGAGACTTAGAGTTAAGAGAGCAATTCTAAGGCTGAGGCTTAGATTTCTGGGCCAGGGAGGCTCTAACTGCATCGAAGAGTAATGGCATCAACTTCTGATTGGAAACAATTATGCCAGTATCTAGATCAAGATACTTTCCCTTGGAAAAATCCAATTGCTTTCCTGCAGCATCTGTCACCACTCCCCCAGCTTCTGCAGACCCCAACAGATTTCATCATAATTTGTCAAATAAGATATTTGCAATTTCTGCAACATCTGATTTCACTTAACTATTTCTGCAAATGGTATCATCATTCACTTCGTCTGTAAATGATACCAACATTCACTTTGAATTGGCTACTTATAATGATTAAAATATTCGAATTTGAATATGCAATATTCACATCAAATCCCTAGCATTAAGGGTAGGGCCCAATCCAATAGGGGTAAGATTAAACCAATGTAAGTAGTCACTAACCTAAAAACCTTCAGGTTTAAGAGAGATTGGTGTTACCGGTTACAACAATAGAGCCAGCAGCATGATCCCAAATTTTCTCTCGATACCCATTGCGAGGAAAACGCAGATATATGGCTCCATCTCCTCTGGAAAGAGCGCCGTACTTTACCTGGCTATCCATTCTAATTGGTGCTGCTTTGACCCCAAGTTTCTGTTTGAATCTCAGTACTTTCATTATATTCACTACATTAAAAAGAGAGAGAGAGAGAGAGAGAGAGAGAGAGAGAGAGAGAGAGAGGAGAGTACTTGGGCAATTAAACTGGATAGATCATGCATGGAATGTGCTGCTTCATATGACTCGAAGAATGATGCTTCTTCTGGATTTTCAACAGCACTTACCTGCACCTGAATCCCATAAATATATATAAGTTGCAACTATTTTACTCAGCAACCAAATTATAATCAGGGATCTAAATAGCTACTCCAACTCTATGTAGACTTTGTTGTCACTATTTTGTAGTTTCGGCTCTCTCTGCCATCATTTTGTTTTGTCAGTAGAAGTTGATTATGAGAGTATTCTTTAAATGTGATTAGATAAAAGATCTATTTAAAAGTCACAATTTAATCCCGAATTATAATAAATAATTTACGACCTTGACCGTGGAAGAACCGTCAAGCGGTTGCATATAAGTTCCTCGACCAACTTCAGCAAAGAAGAGACAACCAACTTCATTATTTGGAGAATGTGGATGAGCAAAACTGATGGAAGTTAATGGAAGATTTGGACAAGCCAGCACTCCCAAAACAACATTTCCTCTGTCTAGCAAAGCCAACGCCACTGCATATTGATCTCCCTTTACAAATCTACTCTCAAATTTCAAAAGCGATACTAATTCATCAAAGTGCCAGAGATCAGCTATTTCAGAAAAGGATAACGTATAATTTACCTAAATAATAAAAGTTCACAATCAAATACTCAAACTTCAATGCTATGGACTAACACTGTTAGTTAAAATGGTTAGTGGCATAAATTAGCCAATAAAATAATGACACAGACATTTTATTTTTTATTTTTGCTAAAATAATCTTAACTTTAAAATTGGGAATTTTTGTTTAAATTTTAGTTTTTTTTAACTAAAACTGCAAATTTTCCTAAGTTACATATTTTTTGTTAATTTTTTCCTTAAAAGTTTTCATTTTGAAATTAAGAAAAATGATAATTTGGAAACCAAAAGAATTTTTAAATAATAATAAAAAAAATACCTTCAAAGAAAAAAAAAGGAAAGGGGTCGAGGAGAAAGGACGGAAAGGGAGGAGGCGAGGGATAGTGTGGTTGGCCAACCCAAGGCAGCTTCTTGATCGGTTAAATTCGTTGTTGGCTGACCCTTCGCCAACAAAACCAACCTTTTTATTTGGACTTGACTAGGGGTGAGTAAAACTCGATTCGACTCGAAAAAATCGAAAAAAAATTCGAATTTTGAGTTAAACGAATCGAGTTATTCGAGTTATTCGAGTCAACTCGAATTTTTTTTCGAATTTCGAGTTCGAATCGAGTTGAGTTTTCGAATTCGAATAACTCGAATAATTCGAATATTAAACTATAGTATTTTACATTTTTACTCCAAACTCTTAAACCTTTTTACTTTTCCCTCAAAATTTTTACTCCTTTCTACTTTCCCCCCAAAACTTTTACTCCCCTTCTATCTCAACCCCCCCAATCTACCCAAAATCCATTTCCCACCAAAATTTTACTCTCCTATTTACTTTTTCTCAAAATTTTTTATTTTCCCCCATAATTTTTACTCCCTCCCACTTTCCTCCTCAAACTTTTACTTCCTTCCAATCCCACCTCCCATCTTCCCCAAATCCATCCCCCAATTTTTTTTAATATTTTTCCTCTAAAATTTTACTCCCTTCTATTTACTTTCCCTCAAACTTTTATCCCCCAAAACTTTTTATTTTCCCCCTAAATTTTTACTTCTCACCTTTTACTCTCAAATTAAAAAATCAAAATTATCCAAAAAAAATCACTAAACATAAATAGTAATAATTTTATTTATATCTACTATTTATATTATTAAATTAAATTTCACGTCTTATATTATTTATATTATTAAATTGTTTAGTCATATTGAATATTTATATTAAAATTAAATTATTAATTATGCCATTAAATATTCATGTTAAAATTTTATATTAGTATTCACATTTTATCTTTAGAATAACTTTTATTAAAAAATCATATTTTTACATTTAATATATTTTTTAATTCTAAAATACATAATAACAAGAATCTAAAGATAATTGAAAAAACTAAGCAAGCAAATAAGCTAACCCGTATATAAAAAATTAATAAATAAATTATGAGGTGATGAAAGTTAATAAAAATTTTGATTAATGTGGATAAATTTTATTATGATGGGTGACAGTGATTACAAGGACCCAAAATTATTTTTTAAAATTTAACTCGAACAAATAAATTCGATTCGATTCGATCGAACGCTCACCCCTAGACTTGACTGTGGCGTAATAGGAATTCAAAAGAAAAGAACGCATGTAATATGAATATATTTAATTTCTCTTAAAAATTGAACATATTTATTTATTTTTCTAAATTTTCACATGTTTTTTCAGGATATTTATAACAGTAATTTTTTTAGGTAAGTCGGAGCAACACGATAAACATAAATGATTATTATATTAACATAATAATAAATTTAACGCTCAATGTTCATATACATATTTTTTCAATTTGGTTATTAGTCTTTTTCTTTTTAGCTAAATTTCATTATTAACATTTGAAAAAAAATTTAGATTGCTTTTTTTAATGGAAATATGGACTAAAACATTAATTTGTTAATGATGTTAATATGCATGACACTCCACATGTATTTCATGCCGATATGATACTATTTTTACTTATATGTCACGTCAACAAATGATTTAAAATTAGAGAAATATTTTAAGAAATAAAAATTAAAATATCATAAAAAATAAAAATAAAACAAGTACATATAGATTGCTATGTGAATTGTCAAGTTTAAAATTTTAATATTTTAGTCAATATTTTTGTTTAAAAAGCAATAAATTAATTGCTTTTAAAAGGTTGATAGTCAAATTCGACTCTTTTTAAAAGGTTGAGAATTAATTTTAGCTCAAAAAAGAATGAGGGCCAAATTAACAAATGATATAAATGTTAAAAGCTAAATTTATTATTATGCCTTTTTATATTAAACATTAGCTTCTTTATGGGTTAAAGTATAATGGGAGGTCTCTGTACCATAGGGATGACATTAAATTAGTCCTATTATTAAATTGATCAATTTAATCCCTATACTATTAAAAAGAATCAAATAAGTTCAAATTTTAACATAGTTAACATTTATTTTAAAAATTCTTAAATTTTTTTTCAATTAGAGTTCGATTTCAAACAAAATATTTTATTTGCAAAACCATAAAAACTTTAAAAATATTAGCTTTGTTAAACAATAAATAATATTTTTCTAAACAATAAATGTTAACATTGTTCCAAGTTGGCCTTATTTGATTCTTTTTAATAGTACATAAACTAAATTGATCTATTTAATAGTAGAGAGACTAACTTGATCAAGTCCTTCTAATAGAGGGAATTCTTAGGTCACTCACCCCTATGTATGACTTGAAAAAAATCACTCATGTAAGATAGTATTAAGTAATGATGTTTGAACCAGACTAAATTGATCGGTCTAATCGGTTAGATCAGAAATCGATACGGACGGATTGAATTGGCTAAAAAATCGATTGGGTCAACAGTTGAACTGAATCTTTTGCTTTTTTAATTTTTTTAAAAATTTTTAATGACCATTTAATCGAACTAGTCGAATTGATGAGCTAATGAACTAACCAATCCAATACTAAAAAGATTGACATTAAGTTTTGGAGCTCACCCTTTAGTGCCATCTATAGGATCCAAAACCCAGTGTCGACCTTGGGAGCCACCTTCAGATTTGCCACTGTCAATGGCTTTAAGAATATCTTCTGAGGATAAACTAACACCGTATGATCCGTCACTAGTCAGAGATTCATTCACAAGTTTGGTAATTCTTTCTACTATTTCCCCACCACCATCCTTGCGAAGATCATTCGAATCCTAAACAAAATCCAAAACATCATTTAGAAGAAAGTAAAAAAAAAAGAAAAAAAAAGGATGGTTTAGGAATCTTCCTACGACTAAAGATAGGAATGGGAAAGTAGCAGAAATGTTACCAATTCACCATCACTCTATAGTTGGCATGCTTCCCTCTACTACTTACCTATTCCATTATAAAGGTGTAGTATTTTTGAAAACCAGTCACCTCCTCCATGAATGTATAAATCCATCCCACCTTAATACTTTCCCTTTTCAAAATACGTAAAAAGAACATTCTCCAAAGTTATGAAAATATATATTCTGTTGTTTCCAAACATTCATGAAGGTTCGAAAATTATCAGACTTTTGTGTATACCAGTCCATAAACACCTTTTAAGTAGAGACAGATAGGATAACCTCCAATTATCATTCCTACTTGCAACCATTTTTCAGAAAAAGAAGAGATTTTTACCTCCTCGGCAACTAATGAGAATTCACCGGGAAATTCCTGCTGCAGCACAAAACTAACCAGTGCTTGTGAGCCTGATGAAAGTTTTAAAATTTAATAACATATCTCAGTAAGATTTGCCAATCATGAAGGTTGGAAGATAATATAATGTAACTAGTAATTACACTCTAGATGTGCTCAATTAATATAATTAAGGGTTTGCCTTTGATTGAATTGAAAAGATTTTAAGTTAATCGAGTTGATGAGTCTTATTTTACGATTCTAACTTGATTTCAAATTTTTTCAAATTGAGTAGAGTGAAATGAATTTTGAGTCGAGTTGAATCGAATCAAGTGAAATTATTCCAGTTAAATTAAAATTTTAAATATGTCAAATTAAAATTTTGGTTGCAATATAATTAATTTCACCTTAGAGAATATAAATTTGAAACACTATATATTTGAAAGCTCTTTCAAAGCAAAATAAAATAAAAATAAGATAGTTTAGTATTATAAACTTGAATAAGTAATTAAGTGGTTAGGTCCTCAAAATTATTTTTTTAATTTTTAATTTTTTATATATTCTTTGAATTTTTATATTTTAAAATAATTTTTTTAAAACTTTTTATGAAATTTTGTAATTTTTTATCAATATTTTGAATTCTTTTGTGATTTTTGTTGAAAAGATTAATTTATTTATTTTCAAAATTGACAAAGACTAAAGAGATATTTATACCAATTTATTATTTGAGTTAATCGAATTATTTGAGTTATTCAAATTGTAAAATTTAACTTTATAAGTTAACTCGACTTGAACTCCAAAAACTAAATTAATTATTTGAATTAACTTTAACAAACTGAATAAAAGTTGGGAAAAAATATTTTTTCCAAGTTGAACAATACATATAGCAGAGCCACAATATTCTTTCAACAATGAAAAGTTCTACTTTTTTCAGCTTGGAAACTCTAAATATACTAGTAAAACAAATTAGGAAAGGCAGTGGACAATTAGACTGCAAATATTATGCTTAAAACGATAAAAATAATTGACAAGGTTTTCAACCAATCATACTTATATTAGTGCAACTAAATCCACTGAATTTAAATTATAAAACCTATCACTTAAAAAAAGTTGTCAAGTTTTATTTTACAAAATTTTATCCACAGCTTATCTAAATAATTAGTTGATAACTAAAGTAGTGAAAATTAGAATTATGTAATAAATATATTTATAAAAAATTAATATGAAAGATAATTGAAGTTTTGGTTGAAATAATAAAATTAATTTTAATATGTGTGGATAGTTGTAGTATAAAATTTGAGATTTGGTTCATATATTTTAAAAGTTACTTTTTCAATATAAAAATTTTAATATAATTATTATCTCAAGATTAATCAATTTAACATGTTTATTTTTTGTTAACCATTTGTCATGTAATCAAAATTTCAATTTGAACAATTTTGACAAAAATATCTTTACGATTGAATTGAGATTTTTAAATAAAAAAATAAGACTTAGTTTTTAACATTTTAAGTATAATGACTAAATCTTAAATTTTGTCTAAGTATAATTAGTTAAATATTTGAAATTCATTGTATTATATGATTGAGTTTTTATTGATTTTATATAGAAAAAATAAAAACACTATTATAATAATATAACTTCCGTTGTGTATAAAAGGCTTAATTCATTATTTGATTCTTGAAAGATACTAGTTTTCTTGCTTTGATATTTGATCTTTTTTTGACCCAATTTGATATTTAAAATATGCTCCCGGTATGTTTTTTATCCATTAAAAAAAATTGGTGACCAATCAAATAACGTCACATGGTGTTCTTTTATTAAAAATATGATTTAACTCAAAATTTCGACCATGAAGTATACCATTTTTTCACTTTAGAAGCTAAACTTATTATTACTATTATTATTATTATTATTATTATCAAATATGTATATTCTTTTATCAAATATTTGGGACCCAAATAGGTTATGTGTAATTCACGATGAGGTTATGTTGAGAGAGTAAATTAAGAATAAGTTAGATGGAAACAATAATTTTTATAATTTCTTTCTATTTTTTATAATATGTATACATTTTTTTTTCTGAATTTTTAATATATTTATTTCTATTTTTATAATTTTTAAAATTTATATATATTTGATAAAAAAATACATTTCTTTAACAAAAGAAAATATATATTCAATAAATTTTTTATTGAAAATGAATATACTTTAAGGTGAAATTGTGAATTAAACCTTTTTTTAAGTTTTTTTTAATAAAGTTATTTAAAAATCTTATTGTCACGTGACACTAATCAAAATGTGTCACATGGCATATCCAACTACTCAGAATATACCACGTGGTAATTAGGTTTATTTAAAATAAAAATATTGATCTATCATTGATTAGACATTGACTAACTATTGGTCGAAGTTGACTTATATTGATCAACCGTTAACCATTGTTGATCGATATTGACCAACTGTTGAGTGATTACGTAACATGCCACTCAACCTTCTTTTTATTTTTTAATATTATATATAATATATTGTTTAAAAGACAAATTATATAATGTCTAAATAATTCAAAAAATTTAAAAATATTTTTTATAAAATTCTAAAATATATAAAAATAAATTTTTAAAAAATAAAAATATTATATGAAAGTATTTTTTGGTAGAAAAGAGACAACACTAGGCTATTATAATAACCAATTCATAAATTAAAAGAATCTAGACTCGATCTTCAACCAACAAAACTCTAATCGAAACTGACGGAACTGCGAAAAAAATATATCTAAATTTCGAAAATCTCAAAACATTATTTATATATATATTTGAATTTTGTCAATTTCCGGTTAATGGTGGGTAAATATTTTTATTTTAAATAAACTTAATTGTCATGTGATACATTTTCATTGGTTGAATATGTCACGTGACACATTTTGATTGGCATAATTTGTCAACTGGTTTTTTAACACCACTAAAAAAAAGTTGAATAGAATAATAAAATGATAATTTAAATATTAATCTAGGATAAAATAAAAAAATTTAGGTATCACGAAAAAACCAAATTTAACATAAAGCTTTAAAAAAAAACCGAGGTATGGTTTAGGCAGCATATTGAAAAAAAAAACTTTAAATACTAAAATAGAAAAAAAAATAGATGTAAGAAAATGAGTATATTTGAAAGCAAAATTGTGAATTAAGCCACAGAATTGGTTCATATTTCAACTTGTGGGCATTAATCATATGCTTAAAAAGGAATTGAAACACGTTCTGAATCCAGAATGTATATTTGAATAAGAAACAACAAGATTAAGGCAAAAGAAAAGAGCAAGTCAACGAGAGGCGCAAAGAAAGTAAAGGAAACGTACCATAATCAGCTACTGTTACGGGACTTTTATTCCTACCATGTTTTGATCGAACATCTGATTGAAGCAACGCCTTTTGAACTTTCTGAAACCCACATAAACCCTAATTCAGTTTCCGTAGAAAAAAATTGAAAATCCAGAACAGAAAATGCAGAGAAAATGGGGGTTTTTGTTTTTGGTTTTTGGTGAGAAGGGAAATTACCCGACAGAGACGAGCAGCGAGAGAGGCAGCTTTGATGGCGGCAGCCAGCTCTTTATCATAAGCCATTGCAAAAGCCACAGAAGGAGGAAGGGGCAAATACTTGAGATGAAGAAGAGAGAGGGTTGCGACTAATAAATCTCAACCAATTAAAAGATAAATTTTAAAGTACGAAACTTCGCGCTACCAGCCGATTGAGTGATGAAATTTCCAGCAACTTTCAGTTTCACTTTCTCGTTTTGAGTAATGATTAATATATATCCGACCAAAGACATTACTTGTGAAATACTGAAAATTCATTGGCAGCTAATATATGGTGCTTCCTCAATCATCACCTAATTCTTTGTTTAATTAAGTTTAATCATTAGTCAATAATTTATGAGTTTTATTTTGTAAATTTCAGCTTTTAAGAACATACCATGCCTTTGCAAAAATTGTTAAAAATGTTATATGTAGATGTGATTAATGTGTTATAACAGCAAAATTTTGGTACAAAATTCAATAAATCAAGCTTTATAATATCAAATCATTAAGAATAAGAAAATTAGATGCGCAAATGTACTTAAATCCATTGATATCTCGAAATCTCTTGATTTTGATAATCTAAATTAACACACAAGTTTTTTAAAGAATGACAACTCTCTCTTTTTTAAAGATGGAATATAAAAAAGTTACGTGTGTAATTTGGGGACTATAACACTAATGTATAACTTTTGCATATTAACCTAAATTTCTAATCAACTCATCATCAATTAGAAATTAGTTTTTTAGAGTATCTACACATATTTGGTACATAATTTATTTAATAATTGAAGCCCAATAAACCTTAACCAAATTAGATCACTTTTAAATTGAGCTAACATTTTATGATAGTAAATAAAAACATGTAATTATTCTTATTATATATGTGATGTCCATATTTTTTCAACAATCTCCCACTTGGACCACATATATATACTAATTACTCTATAACCACACGTCATTATATAACCTTATGAGCTAAAACTTTAGTATCATATCCAAAAGGTATTCCAGACAATCTCATCTATTAATTATGTTAACAAATAATCAAGACAACTTTCGTTACATATATCATAATTGAATACATCCTTGATCGCATAGATTAATAAAAAATGATATAGATCAAATATAAATGTGTAGCATGGAAATTTTATGTATTGTGACCTAAACATTTCTATTTCTAACTAGTCCACCTTAATCTTAGTGAGATCAAGTCTTACCAAAATCAGAGTGTAAATAAACCAGATAAACCTTATTTCTATAGAAAATAACCTTAATATGTGTAAATTGAAATAACTAAAAATGTGTATAACAAAAAAATTTTAAAATTCCCACTAAAACTAAATATCCTAAAAGGACATTACACCCATATGAGCAATGTGCTCATAAAAGCCTTGGGTGGTAGTCCCTCAGTAAATGAATCTACAATAATGTAGTTTGTCCCAATATTATTTATAGACACATGACTCACTCTGAACTCTTACTTTAAAAACCATGAATTTAAAGTCTATGTGCTTTGACTTTGATGTGCTCTTGTTGTTATTGGAACAAATGACCGCAATTTATTGTCACAATTTGTAACTTAGTGACAAAATATTCCACTAAAATTGAAGTCTGTATACCTGGCGGTCTCTAACTTATTAGACTTCCGATATGTGAGCAAGTAATGTTTTGTTTTTTGAAGATAATGTATGAACCTTTTTGTTGCCATGTAATGTTTTGTTTTATGAAGATAATGTATGAATCATTTCGTCGCTTTCCAATGATCCATACTTGATTTGCTCAAATATTTTGATAAACCGTAATTTATACATATTTTTATCCTATGCTTACTGCATTTACGGATGATTTCTCCTTAAATTTGGTGAATTCGATGCTCCTAATCCTTTAATTTCATGTTTTATACTTAGGTGAACATAGGAGAGTAAAAAAAGTGAGAAACGGGCCGAAAACAGAGAAAATGGACCAATATAGGAAAACAATACGGCCTAGACTTCCTCACACGGGTGTGTCACACGGCCGTGTCAAATTGGCAGGATCGAAGCACGACTTACATGGGTAGATCACACGCCCGTGCCTATTTAACAGCCTTGACCATGGGTTGGAATAATCGCACACGGACGTGTCCCTGCTGAGCCCAAGTTTAGTCCTATTAGGAAAGGCCAATTTTTAGGGCTCTTAGGCATTCAAAAGCATATTTAAACACTGGAGGAGGCACTTAGGAGGGGGACGCAGAGTAGGAATCAAGGAATTACTCAAGGAAAGCCGATTAATCCATCTCAAGAGTCGGATTCATCATCAAGACTAGAGATCTCCCTTCAAGTTCCTTCAGAAGTTTTGGATTTTCTTATGTTTTGTTATCTTTATGCTTTTGAGATGTTTTCTTTCATAAATATGAACTAAACCCCCTAAATACCTAAGGGGAATGAAACCTAAAACAAGCTTTGTTATTATTATCTGAATTGTATGATAAATATTTGACTTGTTCTTAATTATGTGTTCTTAATTCTTGTTTTAATATTCCAGGATATTGATTCAAGTTAACGCTCTTATTTAGAGGAGGAATAGACCCTGTTTAAGAGTAAAATTGTCATAATTAAGCGGAGTTGATTGCGCGCCTAGAGATAGGGTGACAAGATTTTTTCGGATTAGGGTGAAACGTATTAAGGGAATCCATAGATCGAGTTAATGCAATTCTAGGGTGTTAATTAGAAAGAGATTTCAATTATTCAACCTAGGGTTAGACGTTATTAGTCTCGAGAGAGATAATAATATAACTTAGGGATTTCTACGGATCAAGTCAAATGAATAAATCGTCTGATTCAGAGTCAAATAACAAGTGAAGTCTAGGTGGATTTTTCCTTAGGTATTGTCTCAATCAATCGAATTTTCCCAAAAGTATTTTCCCGAGTTTTCTTTCTATGAATTCTTAGTTAGTAATTAGTTTAGATAACCGAACCTCTTAATTTTTAGGCTAGATAATAAAAAGGAAGTAAATACTAGTACTCATAGTTCCTTTGGGTTTGACAATCCGGTCTTGTTGAGCTATACTACTGTTCGATAGATACACTTGCCTTAATCGTGATAATAAGTTAGTCTCAATAATGATTCATTTATAAATCTTTAAAACCTGTTACGAATATCACACAATCAAGTTTTTGACATCGTTGCCGGAGAACTAGGATATTAGGAACACTCGATTTTTATTACTTTAGCCATTTTACTTTTATTGCAATTTAAGTTTTTCTTTTCTTTTCTAATTCTTCATTTATTTTCTTCTGACAGGTTTTTCTAGTTTATGACTAGAAGAAAACTGTCAGGACCACTCCTTTTTGACGGTGAGATCGACCGCACAGTTCGCAGAAACCAGAGAGAAATAAGGCGAAGCCTAAGATACACAAAGGACGAGCAAGAGGATGATACTTCAACCACAACCGAGGAGATGGTTGAAAACCAAGAAAATCCGCTACCTCTTGCGATTGCTGCTGATCCAGTAAATCAGAATCCTGCTCCACGCACTATGTATGATTATACTAAAACTAATTTAACAGGAACTGAGTCAAATATAGTTAGACCTACTATTGCTGCAAATAATTATGAATTAAAACCTAACACAATTCAAATGATATAACAGTTTGTTCAGTTTGATGGTTTGCAGGACGAGGATCCCAACGCTCCCTTGGAAAATTTCCTAGAATTTTACGATACCTTTAAAATTAATGGCATTTTTGATGACGCCATTTGCCTTCGATTGTTTCCCTTTTCGTTAAGGAATAAGGCTAAACAATGGTTGAACTCGTTACCACGAGGGTCAATCACTACTTGGGAACAAATGACCGAAAATTTTTTATTAAAATATTTTCCGCCAGCTAAAACAACCAAATTACGTAATGATATATCTTCTTTTGTGCAGATGGATTTAGAAACACTCTACGATGCATGGGAGAGACACAAAGACCTTTTCAGAAGGTGCCCTCACCATGGGTTACCGCTTTGGCTATAGGTTCAAACGTTTCATAATGGCCTGAATCCTTTGACTCAGAAAATGATTGATGCAGCCGGTGGAGGAACTATCAATAATAAGACACCTGAGGCGGCTTACAAATTTATTGAGGAGATGTTATTGAATAACTATCAATGGCAAGTTATGAGAACAAAGCCGACGAAAGCAACTGATGTTTTCAACCTCGACGCAGTTACTATGCTATCTAACCAATTAGAACTCTTAAATAAAAAGATTGACGGTTTGTATGGTTCTACTCAAGTACATCCAGTGATGAGGTGTGATTCGAACGGAAGAGGAGCATGCACAGAATATCAACCTTTCAACCCTAGCATCAATGAGGAACAAGTTCAATATATGGGTAATAATAACTCTTGACCCCAAAATAACCCATACAGTAACATTTATAATGCAGGTTGGAGAAACCATCCCAATTTCTCGTGGGGCGGTCAAGGAAATCAAAGGCCACAACATCCTCCGGGTTTTCGATAACCACTTTACCAACAAGAAAAAAAGCCGAACCTTGAGAAGATGCTAACCAAATTCATCTCTGTGTCAGAAACTCGTTTTCAGAATACTGAGACAGCACTAAAAAAATCAACAAGCATCAATCCAAGGGCTCGAAACTCAGATTAGACAGCTTGCTAAGTTAATTTCTAAACGACCACAAGGTAGCCTGCCAAGCAACACTGAATCTAACCCAAGGGAGCAACTCAACACAATTGCCATTCAAGATGAGGAAGGGTTTGTTGCAAAACCAAGGCCAGAAACGATGGTAAGTAAATGTAAGAATGAGGTAGGCCAAAATGACCCAAAGCCGGTGAGTACAGAATATAAACCTCGTGTGCCATACCCCAATGCGATAAGAAAAGACCGATTAGATGAACAATTTGGTAAATTTCTTAAACTTTTAAAGAAACTACATATAAACTTACCGTTTATTGAAGTCCTTTCGTAGATGCCAAATGCAATCAAATTCTTAAAGGAGCTTTTAACAAATAAACGAAAGTTGGATGAGGTGCCGCATGTGGAATTGAATGCAGTTTGCTCAGCCATATTACAGAATAAGTTACCCAACAAATTGAAAGATCCAGGGAGTTTTACGATTCCTTGTTTAATTGGTAGTTTAGATGTTCATCATGCATTGGTTGACTTAGGGGCAAGCATTAATGTTATGCCTTATAAAATGTTTAAACAGCTAGGTCTTGGGAAACCCAAACAAACTAGGATGAACATTCAATTGGCTGATAAAACCATTAGATTTCCTAAGGGTATCATTGAAGATGTTCTTGTTAAGATCGATAAATTTATATATCCAGTAGACTTTGTTGTTCTAGACATGGAAGAGGATAGTAACGTACATTTAATTTTAGGACGACCCTTTTTAGGGACTGCTAGAACCATTATTGATGTTGGTACAGGTGAACTCACACTTCGTGTGGGAGACGAAACAATCACCCTTCAAGCTCGTAATTCGAGTAACACATAAAAAATTAAGGTGGTTGTATAAATCATTCTACTAGTACTGATCACGTGGTGAAACCTTCTGTGCAGGAAACTGTTACAAAGAACGTATATGAGTCGTGTTCAAACAACAACAAGGGACCTATCTATGAAGAACAAAGGCTACAAATCGAGGAGCTAGATGAATGGCAGACACAGAAATCGAGAACACCTGATAGGCCAAAACCGAGCTAAGACGAGCTCAATACCTCACCAAATCAACTTAAGGTTGGAGACAAAGTACTACTAGACTTCTGAAACTAATGAAGAAATTCCTCTTACGGTACTAAGTATTTTTCCATATGGTACAGTCGAGGTAAACATCCCAAATTCGGCATATTTAAGGTAAACAATACTCGTCTTAAACCTTATGTTGATAAAATTTATAGCAGGGATGAGGAGTGTAAACTCCTCGTTCCACCTAGACTATGCAAAAGTGAGGTAAGTACTATAAATAAGCGCTTCTCGAGCGGCAACCCGAGCATTAACAGTGTTAATTTCTTTAAAATTTTATTTTTTAACACCTAACATACTAATCGAATCATGGAACGCAGACTTTCTAAAGACCATACGGCCAGGCACACGGGCGTGCATTAGGCCGTGTGAAAACAGGGCAACATTTTTTCCTAACACGGGATACGATAAGTTGCCACGACCGTGCGACATGGCCGTGGGCGAAACTGCCAAAATAACACGGGCATGCAACACGCCCGTGTTTTGAAACCATGGGCAAACCTATCAATTTAACACGGACGTGTGCCTGTATACACTGGTGTGAGAGAAGCGAACGAGATTGACACGGTCGTGCAACATGGCCGAGTACACCGATGCGCCCAATTTCGAAAACCACGAAACGCAAGGGCTGAAACGAAGGCACATGGGCGTGCCCCACGGTCGTGTGCCCTAATTTTTCTATAAACACCTATTATCTATCTTAGCTTTATCTTTATATTTTGAAATTACTTTTTATTTCCTGTTAATACTATTTTATCTTGAGTTTTTACAATTTTTATTTTCGACTATTTCATTACGAGTAATTATGCTTCATTATATTTCCTAAAGAGTTCCTGATTTTATCACAGTCATAAAGAGCTCCAAAGCTCATTATCAAACAAGAACTAAAAACTCCAATGGCGCAGGACTTATGGACTAATGAACCTCTACCACCACCGGAGTATCCTCCTCCACTCTCACGCCGATTATTCTTCAAAACTCCAGTTCAAGGAATTCATTCATCATTCAGGAAGTTTCACTTCTCTCCTTATCTTATGATTATAAATCTATCTTTTTCAATATATCTATCTTTGTACATTGAGGGCAATGTACATCTTAAGCTTGGAGGGGTCTTTTATATCATCATTAGAAATCCCTGAATTGTGTATTATTCTCACATGAATCACTCATATCACTATTAGAATGAATTTTAATTAATTTATGATTTTTATTGTCTTGAATTAAAATATAGGCATTTATGCATTGAGTGTTTAAACTTTAAGACATTAAGGAATCAAACATGATAAGTTGATTTTTGAAGAATTAAAAACTTTTAGGTTGTTTTTCCCAAGTTTAGGTATTATCTTGAGTTGAAATTCACAGGTTTAAACATAAAAAGCATAATTTTTGTGAGATTTTGAGCCTTTAGAGCATCTATTATTTCTTTCATGCTCACTTTTATTGTTGCTTTGAGTGCGTCAGTATTGAATTGTTATTCTAGAACTTGCTTGATTATGCATGTCAAGACCACACCATTTGATTTGATATGTCAAGATGATAAAGGCACTTAGGTTTAACTCACTCACTCCACAAAAGCCTACCTTCATAATTAACCCTTAGTGAACCCCTTTGAGCCTAACAAACCATTAATTGATTTACCCTCAATATTAACCCATAACCCATTATTGTTGAAATCCCCTAATTTGATCCCTATTTTTGTCGAGATTTGATTTGAACTAATTGCTTAGCTATGTTTTGTTCTTCTATGTATTTGACTTGTTCTTAAAAAAAAAAAACAACAACAATAACAACAACAATACTTACATACATATTAGTAGTAATTCGCCATTTTTTGAGCTTGAGTGTTAATTCCATATTTTTAGAAGAAGCTCACTTGTATTCAACTAATGACTAGTCATTTTTCTAGCTAGGTAATTTTTCAATTCAATCTCGATGCTAACCTTTTCTTTCAGCTTGTGACTACACCTCCTAACCAAAGCCACGTTACAACCCTCTAAAGACATTTTTAATTGAGGTATCATCTCAATATATAGTGGTGGAGATTTGATTTTCAAGTAAGCCTAGGATAATAACTTCTCATGTTGACTAATGAGTGCTTTAATTGATGTCCTTAAACACCTTGAGTGATTTGAGTGAATCTTTAGTGAGGATGTTAAACTCTGTGATATTTTGATCAAGGTAATCAGTTAGATGAGGGGAGACACCTATATTTTCATATTTGGACAACTTCCCAACAATGTACGCAATATTTGAACACGTACAAATCTGAAAATACTTTAGACTTTCCACTACTAAAATGTAAGGAATCATCTACACTTCCATAATCTCAAAATCATTCTTGGGGCATTGATTGAAACTATACTTAATCCCAATAAAATTGAAATATATACAATTAGTAACCAAAGCCATCTCGAAAGCGAATAAGATAATCACTTGGTAAATATTGTAATACCACTAACAAGAGGCATGCTTAAGCCCATAGATGGGCTTCTTTAATTTGTAAACCATTGACTTTGCATCACTGAACACAAAGTTTTTTAGTTGCACCATATAAATTATTTCATCAATGTTACCTAAGAAATGTAATCTTGACATCCATCTAATGTAGCTCAAGGTCAATATATGCCAATAAAGTCATTATAACCCCTTCTCCATTGGACTTTCTTAATGGCATTAGTTCTTGAGGTTGTAAAGTTTGTTACTTGATCGAGAGATTTAACGATATTGTCTTGATCCAAAGTTGTTATTTGAACAATATCATGTATAATAGATTGTTCCTGATCTTTATCAATAATAATTGAAAAAATGTGTTGATGAATATCAACATATTCTTCTTCAAAGACAACTTCATTAATTCTTTCTCTCATCTACAAACTCATCATCTTCAAAGAATGGGTATTATCCATATTAAAAATAACCTTAGTAGTGAGATTATAAAATTTGTAACCCTTCAATATTTCAAAATATTCAAAAAATCAAAGGGACTATTGGACACAAGGTCTCAATTCTCTTTTTAGAGATATAACCTAATCTCTTGTGCCACAACGTAGTCAAATTATTGATGGTTAATTTGCGTTTGTTACATATTACGATAGTATGTAAGGATTCATTAAATAAAGCAATAGTATCAAGTAAATATATATTATCATAACCTAATAAAGAACTGGAACCAACCAATTTTGAATTATGAAAAAGATTAAATTTTCCATTTCCAAATGAACAAGAAAAATCGAATTTGTCCAATGTTGAAATGGAAATCAAGTTCCACCTAAAAAACTGTACAACAAAAGTCTCATTTAAATCCAAATAAAATTAAGTCCTTAATAATAATAATAATAATAATAATCATCTAACAGTATCTATTGCTTAATAATAATAATAATAATAATAATAATAATAATAATAATAATAATAATAATAATAATAATAATAATAATAATAATCTAACAGTTTCTATTGCTTCAACTTCTATCGAATCACTATCATTTATATATGTAACACCCTATACCTAGCCCGGTTGCCTAGCCCAAGTAATAGGATGCTACACCATCGTCTCATCATCCACATAGCATAATATGTCTCATTGTCATGCAATTACGATCATAATCAAATAACTATATGAGGTTTAAGTCTAATTTATCTTAGACAATGTTAAAATTAACTAAACAAACATTAAACAATCATGTCACGTGTTAGAAGCATGCTCAAAGACCACTTAACATAAATCTCCAAAAGATCACATATGTACCGATACTCATTCGATGGTATTGATACCATTTAGAAAATTGGTACCAATTTAGCATTCTATTTTCCTGCAAAAAATTAAAACCAACAAACTATCGATACCAATAAAAAGTATTAATATTATTACCCCGAGCACCGATACTCAAGAAATGGTATCGATACCAAATTGAGTTACTAACTTCCTGCACATTTGAAATATCATGGGGTATTGATACTAAATAACTGATTATCGATACATTTGCACAAAACAGCAAAAATAACACTAAAACAAGGCTTTTGACACAACCATTCATATACCAACTCATCTTGCATTTAAAAGTCAAAGTTTAGCATAAAAAATATTCGAATTTTGCAGTTCCTTGCATCATCAATAATTTAAGCTAAACAAACCGATGAACTAATATCAACGTCTAAAAAAATTTCTATAAGTAACAAATCCAAGTAATCATCCAAAACATCATGGCAATATTCATGCGACAACTCTACCACATTGCCTTATTCCCATAGTTCAAAATAATAGTTATAAATCACCTACTCAAACGCTAAATCTACTTGGTTCACTCCCTTGGAAATTTTTGCACCTCTCAAACTATAATGTTAACTGTCTGCAAAGTTTTAAAAAGAGTGGGTGAGCTTAAACAAGGTTAGTGAATGGTCGGAATAACCACCAAATAGACGTGCATTCACACGTTAAACAAAAAAGACCAAAACACAAGTACATACACAATTTACTATGAGAATATACTAACATATTCATGTAATATTAATCAGCTCATTTAGCTTATTATTCACATGTTCATACACACATCACATATCGTAATATCATAATTTATAAAATCACAATTAACGATAATTTGGAACTTGAGGCTATGAAACATAAAAGTGGACTCTATCACCACACATTGGATACACAGATCTCCATCACACGAATGACTCAAAGAGTCTAACATATCCCATAAATGTAGGATAAAGCTAAGTGCTCTTCACCACACCAACATATCCCAATAAATTGAGCTTAGATCGATATTCCCTTATCCCTCCAATCTATCCCAGGGCCTCAATGCCTAAATCACAAAACACAAGGGTGAATACTCAAAATCCTGTGGCATGCCAACTATATCCAACGGTTTCAAGAGATCACAAGGCCAAAATATCCACAAATACAGATATTTAATTACTGTTTTAATGCACACGATCTCTGTCCATATTCATCAATTCACATCACAATCTTATACACAATGCACACTTATCGAGTTCACATTTAATTGCACTTTAAGCACTACAACTGTGCTCATTAAGCCATCACATATCCGTTCACATATGAATGTATTAAAAATTAGATTATCACATACCACACACCAATATTCACTTACTTTACCTATCTCATCAGCATCACATTCCACAATTCAACACATATGTACCTACCGTTTTTTGCAAACTTTCACTGCACATTTATATTGCTAACACAACATCATAATTGTCATTCTTCATGTTTAACATATCCACATTTAACACATTCACAATTGCCATTACAAACACATATCACATGTCACATTGTCACAACTTAATACTTAATCTACATCACACAATCACATAGTTTGCGAATTAAATGAGGGGTATAAGAAAGCTTACACTCGAAACTTAGGATAGGGGTTTAGGCTATTCCTAAGCTCCTGATAAACACTATGAATCGTGTCTACAAGTAGTGATTCCAAACATACATTGTTCGCGCTTTCGCCTAGCTGTCGAAAGCTTAAACTAGCTTTTCCTTTGCTTTTGCCTTACTCGAATAAGGTCATAACAACTCCGAAGCTTCACACATATTAACCAAACAATATGCACAATCAGTTAGTAGCCATAACACACCTCAAACAAAAAAAAAACCACAAGTTTAAGGACTAGTTTAGCAACACTTTTGAAAAATGCTTTTAAAAAGTCTTGTGCAAAAGTGCTTTTAAGAAGTACTTTTAAAAAGTTTGGTTTAAGATTTGAGTGTTTAACATTGTTGTCAAAAGTACTTTTGAGAAATAAATGCCCATTTTAGACATGGTATTATCAAGTAACAAATATGCATTTAAATAATGTTCAAATTATTTAATATTATTATATTTTAGTAAAAATGTAAAAAAAATTATTATAACTTGTTGTTAATATTTTAATATATGAAATATAAATTTTAAATTTTTTAAGCAATAAATATGAATTATTGATAAATTTTAATTAGAATATATAAACTATATTCTAAATATTTAAATATAACCATTGAATATTTGTAATTAGATATTAACACATGTATTCTTTTAAAAAAGTAATTTTTTATTTTTAATTAATGATTTTAACACATTTGTAATAAAGCACCAAGAAAGAAAAAAGAAGAGAAAGTACTATGTTGTTGGAGGGGTGAAAAAGTAATTAAGCACCAAAAGTGTTTTTGGTAGAGGAAAATCTAAAAATTTTAGCTTCTCCTTTTCAAAAGTATTTTTGACAAGCGAAAAATTTCATCCAAAAGCAGTTTGTTCAACATAGCTTTTCTTTTAAAAGTGATTTTCAAGCTGAAAGTGGTTTTTTTTAAGCACTACTAAACAAGCCCTAAGGCTAGTTCCTCTCGAAACTAAAATTTTCGACTAACAAACTTGAAACTCAAATATCTTAATCTTTACTCGTTTCCATTGCCTATAATCAATTCCAATCATCTATTTATACATCTAAAATAATTCTCAATCCTCAAACTACACAAAATTACATAGATTCATGGTTCCGAAATTTTGACATACAATGATAATTTTCCCGAAAACTCAATTAAACCTTAGAATTATTTAACGAAACTTTAGAGAAAGTTTAGAAACCTTCTAATCTATCAAAACAAGTTGAAAAATACTTTGACACATCGACTTTATACAAAATCTCGAATTTCACCATTAACGACCCAAATTTTGGCATTTATTCAAAACTTTTGATTCAATAGATAAAAACTCAATTTATAAGGCGAGATATCATTAAAAACTAATAAGAAAATGAAACATTACCTTATTTTAAGGAGAAACGAACATTTAATTGAAAATCCAGAAAACTCACAAGTTGGCCAATGGTGAAATCAATGGTGTTTTTGAAGCTTTTTATGGAATTTTAAGGACGTTCAATGCTTGGGAGATGATAGAAATCAAATGAATTGATGTTTGAAAAATAAAATAAGTGAAGGGTACTTGGGAAAATCAAGGGACGATAATAAAAAGGGTGAGGGAAGAAACTATCGTGAATTTAATGTAGATGGAGGGGAAAATAGGGATTTTTAAAACTTTGGTGTAATTGCTTTAAAACCACTCCTAATTTAAACCCTTTTTAAAAAATTGTCCTCTTTTCAAAATTGAAGATCTTTCCTACCTTATTTTGAAAAATTGATTTGATTTTGAGAAAAGCTATAGTAAAAGATAATTTCGGTCTAACATACTTCAAAATTTTTGAACTCATTCCAAGCCAAAACCTCTAAATTACCTTTGAAACTTTTAGACCCAATTTCGAGATGTGACAATATAGATATATCTTTCACCATCATTAGGCTTTCATTAGTTCCGACAACCTTGCATAGACATACTAATGTGAGTTGTTGCACCAAAATCTATCCACCAAGTGTACCTAGATACTGAAGTCAAATTAACCTTAGAACAAACAAAATTAAGAAGTGCACCTGTCACACTACAAGAGAAACAACAACCCCCAGTTGATTCCTTTTGTTGTTTCTTTTGTAGTGTCGTATCTGCAACTTCTCTATTTTTCTTTGTATACCATTTTGAAGTTAGATTTGTCAAGAACTTATTACTTTTAGCATTTTCGTTCTTGAAAAACCTCTTTTCAATGCCGACCATAAATTTCTTAGCCGCAGTAATCTTACTTGATATAATGCCCCTGAATGTTCTAGTGAATGCAGTGATGTCGGCAAGTATAATAGTAGTTATATTAATTCAAAATAAGCTCACATAAGATTTCAAATTTAAACCAAAATAATCTGAATAAATGTAAATACCATCTCAAGATATTGTGAGTGATATCTTGGTGTAGTAATCAAACAATGAAATAAAAACATGGCGAACAATAAATTTTCCTTTGGGCTGATTTATTACTTACATGTAAAATTGAATAATTGTCACATGTTTAGCACCACAATTACACATGTAATTTTGTTAAATATTAACTTTCCTTTGGACTGATTAACATAACTTAAAGTTAAATGTACACAACCTTTTATATTTTAAAATAAAATAAATTTTACAACAAATGTCACTTTGGCAACTTATTGTTTTAGTTAAGTTATTTTAAAAAAATATATAAACATACCGGTATTCAAAATTAAAATTTCTATAACAGTGAAAGGTCAAAACTAAAATTTCTAATTGCACTATAATTCTGAAATAACTCAAAATAAGATTATCTACATGATGCAATTAGAAACCGAAAATATTAATCTTTGACTTTTTTTTAATACTTAAACAAAAAACTATCAAAAATCTTACAATTAAAATTTAAAATCAAATTTTATAAAACTAAACTTAAAACAAAAATTTTTAAACATGTATCACGGTTGGCATGAGTTTACATCAAAGTAGCCCAACAAATTGAATATATATATATAGATATAGATATATATTTATATAAGAAAGATAACAACTTTAACAAATGTCCATATCAAATCAATTCACGTATACTAATAACATAAATCTATAAACCATACCATTAAAAAAAACTTAACGATCACATACTTCACTTAATTTAACCAAATACCAAATTCAAAATCATATAAACCTGTCGACACCATTTTTCGGATAAAAACGGGGCCGACTTGGGTTTTGAAAAAAATGAAACAGGAGTCGCCACCAATCTTTTTTTATAAGGTGTGATTGGATCACCTCGAAAAGCGGTTGTTTTTAATAAACGGTTTGATTTTATTAAAACAACAAGTTTGGTCCGCGAAATTCAGAAAACGGGTTCGGGAGTCGGTTACGCACGAGGAAGGATTAGCACCCTCGATACGCCCAAAATTGGTACCTTAGTTGATTACTTAATGTCTTAATGTCGAAAATTGAAAAAAACTTAGAAGAATTTAAAAAATACGATCCTTGTATTAAAACGTTGAAAATTTTTAGGAAAATGGGCATATTTCACATTATTCGAGAAAGAGGATCATATCCAGTAAGTTAGAATACAATGTCTCAAATTCCCAATACGTGAATGAATGCCAGAATTTTACTTATTTAAAAGATATTTTATTATCTCGGGTTTAGGAAAGGGATCGTGCCCAGTAAGTTAGGACACGATCTTTTCTTAATTCCCGAGATCGTTTCAAAACTTGAGTTTGAAAAGATTAGTGTATTTAGATTTATTGTGGAAATCGAAACCCAGTAAGTTAGGGTACGATCCTCTCGAATCTAAACACAAAATATCATTTTTTTAAACAAATTTTATTATCGAGTGAAATAAAAACATGAAGTCGTAGTAAAAATGTGAAAGCAAATTACATTGTTATATATGACAAAATCATAATGAATACAAAAGTGTAAAAATGATACGAGTAATAGCAACAGTATAAAATAAATAAAAGTCAAGCCTACAATCATATAAAATAACAATGTATATAAACAAATAAATTAAACATTCGTTCAAAATAATAATGAAAATGAAATAAATAAATAGTGAATACAATTAAAATGTAAGGGGATATATATATATATGTATAGACAAAAAAATAAAATATGTGTGTATTCATAAATTACAAAATATATATAAAGTATATTTTAAAATATAAAGAAGGAAAAATATGCGTATATATAAAAATATGTACGTATATATATAGGTGTATAAAATTATGGAATATGAAATTAATGAAATGCATATATAAAGTAGGCGCATGAAAATATGTATGTACAAATTAAAGTTTAAAAAATAATGAAAATATACATACGTATACAAATAAATACGTTAATTTATATATATATGTTTAAAATATATTGAAAATATGTATGTATGTGTCTATGCAAATTAAGATATACAAAAATATATAAATACATACATATAAATATATATACTTATAAAAATAAAAATATGTATATGTATATAGATATATATAAAAAAAAGAAATATGAGTATACGTATATATAGATTAAACAAATTATATGTAAAATATGTACATGTATATGTACAAGCACTTATATGATAATAATAAGACATATATATATTTAAAAATACATAAGTAAATATGAATAGAGATATAAAAGTAACAACAATAATACCAATACTAATAATAGTAAAAATGATAATAATAATAATAATAATAATAATAATAATAATAATAATAATAATAATAATAATAGCAAAAGTACTAAAAAGAGGACTAAATCGAAGTAAAATAAAAAGTACTGGGCAGATTCGAAATAAAAAAGGACCTAAAAGACTAAATTGTAACACGCACGGAAAGAAGAGGGACCAAAATGGAAAATAGACCAAAATCTTAAAGCGCGACGCTTCAGGGGACTAAAATGAAACAGAAATAAAAATTTGTGGTCAAATTAAAAACAAAGAAATAGCGAAATAGGACCAAATTGAAACACGCCACAGGTCAGAGGGACTGCGCGCGTAAATAGCCCAAAAATTAAAAACACGCGGATCCTTCGGGTCGGAGCGGGTCGAGTCGCGGGTCGACGCGCGGACCCCCCTTTTGCCGAAACGGCGCCGTTTCAGGGGGGTATAAATACCCCCCTTTTGCGAAAAAAAACATCATTTTGTACTGCTGAGGGAAAAAAAAGAGGAGAGAGAGGGAGGGGAGACCTCTGGGGGTACTCCAGAGTCCGGCGAGCTTCGGTCGCCGTCCGTCGTGCCGTCCGTCGTGCCGGCGTTGCTCCGGCCACCGTACACGGTGGCCGGAAGTCCAAAAGGCAGGTAAATTTCCCCTTTTTTCGCCGAATCGCCTCCCCTCGGTGAGTTTCCCTCTCCCTCTTTTATTATTATTATTTATTATATGTATATAAATAGATGAACAAAAAAGAAAAAGTAAAATAATAATGGTAAAATATGAAAACGAAAAGGGGTGGTAATCACCTTAAAGCTTAGTTTGTATTGTATTTCTCTTTCTGCTAATCTCTGTTTTGTTACAAAGAGTACCCCCGAAAAAAAAAACCCCCCTAGAGAGTTATATGCTTGGCTTTTTATAGCCGATATTAATTCCTATTTTTTGTTTTTTTTTCCTTTCTTTTCTTTGGCTGTTGCGTGTTTGCTTCTCTCCTTGCAGGTGGAGCAGGTAGCGCGACGTCAGAAGGGCAGGTGATCGGCGGAGTTGGTGGCGGTGGCAGAGGGTAGGTGATGGGTGCGGCGGCTAGGGTTAGGGGTTAGGTTTTTCTGAAAGTGTTTGGGTTATTGGGCTAGTAGTTGGGCTTTGGGTCTGTTTTGGGTCTTGGGTTTGGGCTGGTTTAGATTGGGCTTGTACAGCTGCCCCTCTTTGCTCGTTGTCGTGTAACGATAACAGAGCAAAGACTAAGAAAGCCCAATTTTGCCCGGTCTCGTCGAGTCTCGACTTCTTGGTGCTTTTCTTCTTCAGGTAGCTTCATTTCAATCCACTTTGTCTTGTTGCGTCGATCCTCTCCTCTGCAATTTCAAGAAGAGATATGACTTGTGGCTTCAATCCATTCTGTTGTAACTTCAGGGGGTAAGGTCCATCATTTAACCCGCTCCACTGCAACTTCAGGGAGATCGAACTCATATCTTCAACTTGCCCCACTACAACTTCAGGGGAATAAGTTTCGTGACTCCAACCTGCTTTACTGCAACTTCAGAGAGACAAGGTTTGTGACTTCGCTTCCATCTATTCCACTACAACTTTAGGGGAATAAGATTAGACATGATAAGGATCACTATCTTCTGTCCGCTCCGCCACAACTTTAGGGAGACACGCCTTATTATTTTCAGTCTGTTCCACTGCATCTTTAGGGAAATAAGACTTAATGCGATCTACTCTGCTGTAACCTCAGAGAGATAAGATCCTTTAATCCGCTCCACTGTAACTTCGGGGAGATAAGATAGTGTCTTCGATCTGCTCCGCTGTAATCTTAGGGAGATAAGATCTCTTATTTTAATCCGCTCTACTGTAACTTCAGGGAGATAGGATAGTGTCTTCGATCTGCTCCGCTGTAATCTCAGGGAGATAAGATCTGAAATTCTTTGGTCTGTTCCACTGTAATCTCAGGGAGATAAGACCTGATGTGATCTTCTCTACTGTAACTTCAGAGAGATAAGATCCTTTAATCCGCTCCATTGTAATCTCAAGGAGATAGGATTACTATCTTTGATCTGCTCCGCTGTAATCTCAGGGAGATAAGATCTCTGGCTTCAATCTGCTCCGCTGTAACCTCAGGGAGATAAGATCTGAAATTCTTTGGTCTGTTCCACTGTAATCTCAGGGAGATAAGACCTGTATAATAAACCTAATTATGCCTAATGATTAGGATGACATGATCAAAATGAAACAAATGCTCCTAACTAGACATATGTGAATGGTGTTTGCATGAGTGCAGAATTTTATTTTTTCGAGAATGATCTCGCTTAGGTTATCACTACTCAAGGTTTTGTGACTGACGTGCTACAACGCCTTCTCGCTTGACTGATTTTTCTGAAGGAACATTTAGCCAGACTGTCCCCATTGTAAACCTCAAAGTTATATCCACTGGGACGCCAAAATTTGTACCATCATTCTCTCACAGTAATCTAAGGGTAGAAATGTGTGGCTTTTCCTCTGTCCTCTTTTATCACAATTCGGGGATATAGAATCTGAACCGTTCTGGTTTCCTACACCATTCTCAAGGTGTCGTACCAAAGTCTTATGAGCAAGTGAAGGCTCTCTTCTCCGAGGTAACCTCTTCCTATTGCCTGATGATCATTGCTTGCTTGTTCATTTAAGCTTTGTAATTAACATGACAGCTTGTCATTTTGTTCAATAAATGTTTAGACGACAAAATCTGAAAGGATAGTCTTTAACTTAGACTCTTCCTTCTTAGATTTCCAACCTTTAAAATTGGCGTGTTCTAAACATTAGTCATGTTTCAGGTCCCTATATTATTTAGAAATTTTCCAGAGTAATGTGCAAAACTTCTTTCCTGAAAGTTTTATTAGTTCGTTAATCATTATTCCTATGCAACATGTTTGCAAAAAGATCATAACAATGGATAAGAATAAAGCTAGTTCTGATTATAACTCAAATAAAACATCAAAGATGGCGAAAGAAAGGTAACAAAGAAGTGGATTGAGAATGTACGTTTTCACAAAAGGAAAGGAAGAAAGAAAGAAAATAAAAATGTATTTTCAAGAATACACCTAAGAATTAGGTGCCCCAGTTATCGCCGCTTGAGTTTCTCTGTACAAACTTTCCGAAGACCCTTCTAAGTTTGACACGTGTTCAGGAAATCTGCAATACTCTGTCAATGTTCCAAGGTGTTGCATATCCTTTCTTATTGGTAAAGCAAGATCATCATATGCCCATGATCAAAATTTGATCCGCTCAAGTCCTGATGCTCCAATCCTGCCCAATACTTGAGTCGCCCTTTTCGGGTTTTCGACTCAAGCCCTCTTTGGTCTCAAAGTGCCCTTTACGGGTTTTCACCTTAGCCTCTCCAAAGTTTTTTTTTTAGGAAGCAAAGCGCCCTTTACGGGTTTTCACTTTGGTTCCCCTTTCTTTCATGTGAAGTATTTCTTGACGGAGTCTGCGTTTACAGGATTTGGTAAACTTTTGCCATCCATCTCGCATAGGATCAAAGCTCCACCAGAAAAGGCCTTCTTTACGACATAAGGGCCTTCCCAATTTGGCATCCATTTTCCTCTATAATCTTTTTGCATAGGAAGAATCTTTTTTAGTACCAAGTCCCCTTCTCGAAATTCTCGGGGGCGAACCTTTTTATTATAGGCTCGCATCATTCGTTTCTGGTACATTTGCCCATGGTGAATAGCTCTTAGCCTCTTTTCTTCTATTAGGTTCAACTGATCGTACCGAGATTGGATCCAATCGACTTCATCCAATTGTAGCTCAGATAACACCCGTAGAGAAGGGATTTCAACTTCAATGGGTAATACTGCCTCCATTCCATAAACCAGAGAAAAAGGCGTTGCCCCAGTAGAAGTTCTAGCAGATGTTCGATAGGCAAGGAGAGCAAATGATAACTTCTCATGCCAATCCTTGTAAGTTTCAGTCATTTTCCCCACAATCCTTTTAATGTTTTTATTGGCCGCCTCCACTGCACCATTCATTTTGGGACGATACGGCGATGAGTTATGATGCTTAATTTTAAATTGGCTACAAACTTCAGCTATTGTGCTATTATTCAAGTTCGTCGCATTGTCGGATATGATCCTCTCAGGCATTCCATATCGACAAATGATCTCCTTCTTCAAGAATTTGCTGACTACTGCTTTCGTAACATTTGCATATGAAGCAGCCTCCACCCACTTGGTAAAGTAATCAATTACTACGAAGATGAAGCGATGCCCATTAGAAGCCTTTGGTGATATTGGCCCAATAACATCCATACCCCACATGGAAAACGGCCAAGGAGAGGTCATGACGTGAAGAGGTGATGGAGGCGCGTGTATTTTGTCTCCGTAAATTTGGCATTTGTGGCACTTCCTGGCATGATCAATACAATCTCCTTCCATGGTGGGCCAATAGTACCCAAATCTCATGATCTGTCTGGCCATCGTGAAACCACTGGCGTGCGTCCCACAAATACCCTCATGGACTTCTTCCAAAATTTTCTTGGCTTCCACAGCATCCACACATCTTAATAATACTTGATCCTTCCTTCTTTTATATAACACTTCTCCATCTACGACATATTCAATGGCTATCTTTCTCAGAGTTCTTTTGTCATTCTCTGTCGCTTGATCAGGGTATTCCCGATTCTTCACATATTGTAAGATACTCCGATACCAAGGACAATCATCTTTTCCCTCCTCCTCAATATTGCAGCAATTAGCCGGGGTCTCAGAGATACTCATCTGAACAGGCCTCATTGCCTCAAGTCTATTCACCTGAATCATCGAAGCTAGAGTAGCTAATGCATCAGCCATTTGGTTTTCCTCCCGTGGGAGGTAATAGAAGGTGATATCGTCAAACTCCTCAGCTAATTCAAGAACTAGTTTTCTATAACCGATTAGCTTTGGATCTCTAGTCTCCCATTCCCCTTTGAGTTGGTATATCACCAACGCTGAATCCCCGTATACTCTCAGTACTTTGATGTTCCGTTCAATGGCTGCACGAATGCCCATAATACATGCTTCATATTCTGCCATGTTATTTGTACAATCGAAGTCCAACTTGCTAGCAACAGGATAATGATCTCCACTTGGGGACACCAAGACTGCCCCAACTCCATTACCCGTAGCATTTGAAGCTCCATCAAAATTTAACTTCCATACGTGATCCATTTGAGGATTTTCTTCAGTATTCGCCACATACATCAAGTCCTCGTTTGGAAAATCGAAATTCAAAGATTCATAGTCCTCCAAGGCTCTACTAGCCAGGAAATCGGCTATTGCACTTCCCTTTATGGCCTTCTGACTGACATATACTATATCAAATTCTGAGAGCAAGATCTGCTATCTAGCCATTCTCCCGTTCAAAGCAGTCGATTCTATCATATATTTTAAAGGATCTAACTTTGAAATCAACCAAGTCGTGTGATACAACATATACTGCCTCAGTCTTCGGGTTGCCCAGATTAGAGCACAACACAACTTCTCAATTGATGAGTACCTCATTTCGCAATCGGTAAATTTCTTACTGAGATAGTATATTGCCTTTTCTTTCTTTCCCGTCTCATCATGTTGGCCCAATACGCATCCCATGGAATTCTCCAACACTGTTAGATACAATATCAATGGCCTATCTGGACTTGGAGGTGATAAGACTGGAGTATTAGCCAAGTACTGCTTTATCCTATCGAAAGCCCTCTGACACTCTTCATCCCATTCACCCGGATTATGTTTCTTTAAGAGTCGGAATACTGGATCACATTTCTCTGTCAGTTGTGAGATGAACCGAGCAATGTAATTCAGCCTCCCTAGGAAACCTCGAACCTCCTTCTGAGTGCGCGGGGGAGGTAAATCTCGTATTGCCTTTACTTTGTCTGGGTCAACCTCGATCCCCTTTTTGCTAACTATGAAGCCTAATAACTTCCCTGATCTGGCTCCAAACGTGCATTTGGCCGGGTTAAGCTTGAGCTGAAATTTCTTTAATCTCAAAAATAACCTTTTCAAGACCTGAACATGCTCTTCTTCCGTTCTAGACTTCGCGATCATATCGTCAACATAGACTTCGATCTCCTTGTGCATCATGTCGTGAAACAAAGTCACCATAGCTCTTTGATACGTTGCTCCCGCATTCTTCAATCCGAAGGGCATTACCTTGTAACAGAATGTTCCCCATAAGGTAATGAATGTGGTTTTTCTCATGTCTCCAGGATGCATCTTTATTTGATTGTATCCAGAGAAACCGTCCATGAAAGAAAACAATGAATAGCCCGCCGTGTTATCTACCAAAGTATCAATGTGAGGCAGTGGAAAGTTGTCCTTTGGACTAGCCTTGTTCAAATCTCTATAATCCACACACATTCGTACCTTTCCATCTTTTTTGGGAACAGGGACGATGTTGACTACCCAATCCGAATACTTGACCTCTTGTAAGAAACCAGCGTCGAATTGTCTTTTGACCTCTTCTCTTATTTTCAACACAATGTCAGGTCTCATTCTCCTAAGCTTCTGTTGAACGGGTTTACAATCCTCTTTTATGGGCAGACGATGCACCACAATGTTAGTACTTAGCCCAGGCATATCTTGGTACGACCACGCGAAAACATCCTTGAACTCTCGGAGCAAATTAATGAGGTCTTGCCTTGTCTTTGCGGTGATTTCAGTTCCAATTTTCACCTCCTTTCCATCCTCTAGGCTCACTATTTCTAATGATTCCCTATGAGGTAGGATATGCTTATCCTCTTGCTCCATCATTCTTAACAAGTCCGGAGATGCATCATAATCTTCGTTATTTTCAAAGTCGTGGGATCCCTCTGAACACACTTCTTGCTCAAAAATAGGCTCCGTGTTTGAGGCAGCGTTACTCATGTCATTGATATCTGAAGACCTATGAGGGCATATCAAAGAATATACCAAGAATATAAATTTATGAATATGTTTGTGCAAAAGAATTACAAATGAAAGAATTATTTGTAAGACAATCAACCAAATGAAAAATATAAAAATAAAGAAAAAAAAGACTGATCAAGATGAACGTTGACATGTATTTCATTAAAATAATGATATTTAGGCACCATGCCTATTTCACAAAAATTTCATATTGTTTCTAGGCCAACAAACAACAGGAATGTTTTGAGCATTACTCTGAATAAGCCCTAAAGACTACAGGGATTTCTTCAGCAGTCCAATTGTTTAGCTCGCTTCCAGGCTCATAAGGGCAGATCTCCAACAAAGCCCTCCTTTCCGTTGCTTCTATGGCGTTGGTATAAACATTTTCCAACATTCCTCCCCTGCCGCTACCGGACACTCCACATTCAGAATGGATAAATCCTCCCGACACAAAAGATGCAGATATGTGGGGAAAGGTTAAAGGCTCACACTTAGCTTCATGTCCATTCAAACGCGCCCTTCTTCTTTCTTGTCTCTTCTCTACTTCTTTCTTCTTCTGCTTCATGTCTGGCTTGTACCCTAAACCAAATCTATCAAACTTTTCCTTCGGCATTGGTGCCTCAATCCTTCCCTGAAGATATTTTCCCAATCCTTTCCCGGGTAAGGCTCCTCTTCCTACCATCAATCGCAATCCCATCTCAGTGGTCCTGGATATTTTCGGTACTGGGATTCTATTTCCCTCCGCAATAAACATCGCGTTCACAAATTCTAACGACCGAAATGAACATTCTAGTGCCTCATCGTTGATGTCCACATAAGGTGCATCGCTAGTCATCATTGCGATAATATCCTCCTCTGCATCTATTGTTACCAACCGATCCTCCGATACCAACTTCACCTTCTGATGTAATGATGAAGGTACTGCCCCTGCTGAGTGTATCCACGGTCTCCCCAATAGACAGTTGTAGGAGGGTTTAATATCCATCACCAAGAAATCCACCTCATAATTGACTGGGCCAATCCTTAATGGTATCTCAATTCTCCCCATAACCTCCTTTTTTGTTCCATCAAATGCTCTTACTATGCTCTGGCATGCTTTCATGTGCGAACTGTCTATTGGTAATCGACTAAGAGTGGACAAAGGCAATACATTTAGTGCAGATCCATTATCAACCAAGGCCCCCGGGAGTGTGTACCCTTTGCATCGGACAGTAACATGTAGGGCTTTAGTAGAACCTCTTCCTCCAGATGGTATTTCATCATCACTGAAGAAGATAAAATTGTCAGCACCAATATTGTTGATCAGCCGATCCAGCTTGTTTACCGAAATATCGTCAGCCACATATGTTTCGTTTAGCACCTTTAATAGTGCATTCCGATGTACTTCTGAGTTTAAGAGTAAAGCTAATACAGAAATGCGGGCTGGCTGTTTGTGTAGTTGCTCCACAACACTGTATTCACTGTGTTTCAAAAACTTCAGAAACTCCTTTGCCTCCTCCTCTTTTATTGGTTCATTTACCAACGGTTCAACTTCTACTGCTTTCCCTTTCCTCGGTTCTTTCTTCCAATTCTCTTCCCTGGACGACTCTGCTTGAGCGTCATATCTTTTTCCATTGCGCGTGTAAGAACCTATTTCCTGATTTCTTTCTGCTTCTTTTCCCAAAACGGTCACATTACACCCGTAATTCCACGGCACCATTTTGTTATCCCTATAAGAAAAATTTGATGGTTTCTGGATTACAATTTTCGGTGTTACCTGAGCCCTAACCTCATTCCCCTTAGGGCGTGAGATAATGACCACAGGATGATTTGGAGCCTTTGTTCCCAACTCTGTCGCGCATATGCTCCTCATTTCTTTCGCATCTTCGTAAAACCTCATCTCCTTGTTATCCATCATGCTTTGAACCAAAGCCTTAAATCCTTCACATTCTTGGATTTCGTGCCCTGTTTTATGGTGAAATTCACAATAATTTCCCATCTCATGCCCTTCCTCAGAATCTGAAATAACCAAACCTCTTTTCGCCATTTCTTTCCAGACCCGTTTCAATGGAGTTTTTACTTCAGCAATGTCAGTCTTGACTTCTTCTCCCGTACCTTCGCTAACCATATTCACCCCCTTATCTGCGTGATTTGGTAACGGATTCTTTGCGTTAGGTGAGTCGTCAAGTTTGACGACACCCAAATTGATAAGTCCTTCTACTACCTTCTTGAAGGCAGTACAATTTTCTATCGAGTACCCAGAAATTCCCGCATGATAATCACATTGCGCATTCACATCATACCATTTTGGATACGGGGGTTGTAGAGGACTCAAGTAACGAGGAGCAACAACATGTGCATCGAATAAAGTCTGATACAACTCCTTGTATGACATGGGGATTGGCGTGAATTGGGGCTTTTCAATAGTTTGCCTAGCTCCTGACTCTTGTCTTGATGATCCCTGTTGATTAGCAACCACTTTCTTTGGTTGATTCACGGTAATTGACCTACCATAAGCATTCACATTATTCACTTCATTTTCTCTTTTCCTCGGGGGTGCCCTCCTATTATTTTCTCCTCCATCTATTTTTCCACTTTTAATGGCATGCTCAATCATTTCACCATTCATGATTATATCCGAGAAATTTTTTGAAGCGCTTCCCAACATGTGAGTGATGAACGGGGCTTTCAAAGTATTAATAAAAAGCGTCGTCATCTCTTTTTCCAAAAGCGGTGGTTAAACCTGAACCGCCACCTTTCGCCACCTCTGCGCATATTGTCTGAAGCTTTCGTTCGATTTCTTCTCTAAATTTTGCAGAGTTATCCTGTCAGGCATCATTTCTGAGACATGATTATATTGTATCAGGAAAGCCTGTGCTAAATCCCTCCAAGTAGCAATTTTAGCTCGGCTCAGCTGATTGTACCACTTCGACGCCGCTCCCGTAAGACTTTCCTGAAAGCAATGTATTAATAATTGATCATTATTAATATGCCCCGTCATTCTTCTACAAAACATAGTAATATGGGATCCTGGGCAACTAGTCCCGTTGTATTTCTCAAATTCCGGCATCTTAAATTTGTAAGGGAGCACCAAGTCCGGAACCAAGCTCAGATCTTTTGCATCTATTCCATAGCTTTCGATGCTTTCTATTGCCCTAAACTTCTCTTCTATCCATTTCCATTTCTCCTCAAATTGTTTTGGAAATTCCTCCTTCGCTTGTCCTTTTCAACCATCTCGTCAAGATCTGGGACAGCAATATTATTCGGGCTATCACCGGGATTAAAGCCCGCTCCGGGTTGAAAATTCATTGGGATTGAAGCATCGCCCTGGAACTGCTGGGGCCTAACCGACACAGAGGGTCTCCGCGGATGCAGCTCAGTCTGTACTTGCGCATGCGGAGGCGTGAAACCTGGAGAATAAAGTGGTTCACCATTGTTTTCTTCTTCACTAACAATCACAGGACCTTTACCCTTATCTACTCCCTTCAATAATTGCGTCATCTTAGCCACCAGATCATTTGGGACTCCTCCATCTTTTGCACCATGTCACGCTGAATCTTTTCTATTTGCTCTTTCATTTGCGCCTGCAACTGGTCTTGCATTTCTTTTGAAGTCGTTCTAGCTTCTCCAACCTTTGGTCCATAATTTTGTCTTAGCTCGGGTACCGTAACTTGTTGGTTTCCAGGTTAACTTAAATGATTTTATTCGATTAGGTTTTTTAATGGTCATTAATGCATATGATGTGATGCAATGCATGAAAAGAATGCAAAGAAAAAGAGGCACTGATTCTAATTCAACTTCATTAGAAAACTTTACTAGATAAAGAGTTTCTTTACATAAAATAGACTACATATATGGCTTTACCCTTACACTTAAAGCCTTAACCTTTCTAAGAAGCCAAGCTAATTCTCGACCCCTGTCGGACTCTGACTCATACTTCAAACTTAATAGATCAGCCTGAACCACTAGAGTTTGCAGATGATCAGCTACTTCGCGCACTTGAGTCACCGCCTCTCCCATAATATAATCTCTTTCTCCAATCTGCTCTTGAGATCGATGGAATGTCTTTGCCACTGCTCATTACTTTCTTCCAGAAGCTCTATCCTGATTTCACTATCTTGCAATGCATTCTCTAGCCCTCCTATTGTCTCTTCAATCTTCAATTTTGTCTAAGCTGCCCTTAATTCAACCGTAGCATTACGATTACAGTACTGGTGAAGCGATCTTTCTAGTTCAGTTATCCGGATCTTCAACTCCGTCTTCTCGTCTTGGCAATCTAGTAGACTCTTTCCCAAGGCGACTTCTCGAGCCCGAGTATCCTGGAATTTCTTTCCCATTGATTAGCTTTCGTCTTTTCCTCCTGAATTTCTTGTCGCCATTGTTCTGGCGTTTTACCCAAGCCAGCAGCTCTTACCGACCTACGCAACTTCTTGTAATCTGTCTCAGGCTGTCCAAATCTTCTTCTGCTTTGTTCTTTCCTTTTCTCAATTGTTGGCCTCCAATCTTTGAATGTCCACATCCAGTCCTAACTACATTTTTCTTCCTCTATTGTTCTATCTTCTTCCCAATTCTAAACTCCTTTTTTCGAATTCTTGTTTGATGATTCTATCTCAGAAGGCAAAACTGTAAGTGTTCCTCTAAAGATCGAGCAGTTTCTGAATTTGACGCCGGGATGTGTCGTTGATCCTTGATCACGCCACTGACCATACTCGGGGGTAATTGTCGGACCCACAGCTAAGATCTTCATTCGACGAGTCTGGTTCCAGGCACTAGATATTCTCGAACCTTCTTCTTGTAATTGTCCTCCCTATAGGAAAAATCACTATAAGCCAACCCCTGCGTTGCTGGTATGAATTGTCGTGATCTATACTGTCTTGATACGAGTAGAGGAGCATATCCGATAGCTCCCCATATCCCGAGCAGCAGAACCCAGTCAAAATCTCCACATCGGTACAATATCTCATCAGGAATTAACCAAGGAGCCCTCCATTCAATATCTTCATCCTGGAGATTCTGGAGTATTTCTATCCATTTTTCTTCTGAAATATCATCCCGTCTTGGCGTGGCCACCAATTCTCCTAGAGGGGAGTAGTTATCAGAGAATACCCGATAGGAGACTTTTTCGACCTTCCAGAAGTGGCTATGGAACCATGCCAATAAGAGCTGCGCGCATCCAATAAACCTTCCCTCCCCTGCTTTCGACACGCATTCAAGGATCTAAAAGTTCAGCGAGTATGCCGGAACCGGTGTCACCCCTTACTAAGCCGATCAAACAAATCAGATACAGCCCGTCTATGTGTCCTAAAGCTTGGGGAAAACCACTAGTCCATAGATACCTAAAGCGAAGACATCGACCCTTTCTTTAAGTCAGGATGTACAAGCACCAAATCTCGCAAACTTTCCAAGGAACACATTTACTGTCGCCTTCTTGGATCCGGGCAGCGACCCACTGCTCGCTCATCCCAGTGATGTTCATTAATTTCTTTAACAACGGAGGACACAACAGCCTGGAATAAGCCTTGTCGACTTGAATCTTGGGCATCGAAGCAAGGTCGTATACTCCTCCACAGTAGGCGTCAAATCTACTTTCCCAAAAGTGAAACAACTGTAGGCAGGATTCCAGAACTGAGCAAGGGCTCGAAATAAATACTTGTCCACTTGACACTAAGCAGATAAGGTAGGTCACCGTAGTTACAATAGAACAGCTGCTTGGCCTCGACATCCCATTGATCCCAGACTTCTTTCATTTCTCGAAGATCATTCTGGATTACACTAATACGGGTAAAATCCCACAATTCTGACACGTACCCTTCGGTAAGACTATCGCCTTTCCCCGATGTGCCGTTTCAGCCCATATCGCACAGCCGCATATCCTCTACTTTATCAACAAACCCCTTTTCCATGATAAGCTTCTACCAAGAAACTGAACGCAAATCGACACCTCTTTTAGATGAAGATGCCATGCAATCACAAACAAAGTAAATAGCATTAAACACAGAATAAGATTTAAAATAAGCGACAATAAATACAACATTCATTTAGGTAAGCACTGAAATTGGAGTAGCTCTACCTAGGTCGTCCTAAGTCACACATGGTATGGCTCTAGAGATAAGGTACCTGAACCAGCAGATTCCTCGATCCCACCCATATAGCTCATACGGACCAAGTTCGATCAGGGGATACATTTCCCTAGGCCATGCGGAGATGAAAATCTCACGAAGACATAGGTACGGATGTATCCCGGAAGCGATTCACTATCCCTTGCGGAGGTGAAAACCTCACGAAGGCGTAGTTTCTCACTCCCACTTAAAAAGGTGGACCAACGGTCATGCAATGCAATGCAGAAAGATATAAAAATTTAAAATACAAAACCTGATGAAAACTATAACTCAAAACAAATGAAAGCAATGAGAGGACGTAAATTAAACCAAAATTTAACTTCGACAAAAAGACAAAAAAAAATCACTCGTGCTTGACTCCTATTTCGTCCCCAGTGAGCGCCAAGCTTCACACCATTTTTCGGATAAAAACGGGTCGACTTGGGTTTGAAAAAAATGAAACAGGATCGCCACCAATCTTTTTATAAGGTGGATTGGATCACTCGAAAACGTTGTTTTAATAAACGTTTATTTATAAAACAACAAGTTGGGTCCGCGAAATTTAGAAAACGGGTTCGGGAGTCGGTTACGCACGAGGAAGCCCGATACGCCAAAAGGTACAATTAAGCTATTCGAAAATTAAAAAAAAAGAAAAAAAAATACGACCTTTATTAAAAATGAAAATTTAAAAAGGGATATTACAACGAAAAAGACAATCAGAAGTAAACAATTCAAATCCAAACGGAAAAAAATTATAAAAAATAATCGTAAAAAGACCCAAAGTTAAACACCAATCGAATCCAAAACATTAAAAAAGGTAAGATATGGAAAAAACCCAGAAAGGGACGATCCTGAACAAACACAAAAATCATTTAAAAAATATAAGTAAAAAAAACAGAAAAAAAAAAAGCAAATTACAATCTACAAAATCATAATGAATACAAAAGTGTAAAATACGAGCAATACAACAATATAAATAAATAAAAGTCAAATCTACAATCATAAAAATAACAATGATATAAAACAAATAAATTAAACATTCATTCAAAATAAAAGAAAAATGAAATAAATAAATGAAACAATTAAATTAAATATATATATATATATATAGACAAAAAATAAAATGTGTATATAATTACAAATATATAAAGTATATTTAAAATAAAGAAAAAAATACGTATATAAAATACGTATATATATAGGTGTATAAAATTATGGAATATGAAATAATGAAATGCATATATAAGTAGGCGCATGAAAATATGTATGTACAAATTAAAGTTTAAAAAAATGAAAATACATACGTATACAAATAAATAATAATTTATATATATATGTTTAAAATATATTGAAAATGTATGTATGTCTATGCAAATTAAGATATACAAAAAATAAATATACATATAAATATATATACTTATAA